>NW_009605357.1:77510-84744 GCF_000690535.1 Cariama cristata | reverse complement strand
GGAAGAAACTGAAGGAGGTGGGAGAGAAAGCAGGAGGGCATAGAAGAGGTTGGAAAGCTGGGAAGGGCCGGCAGAGGTTGATGTTCCCTCCTTGACTGCACTACTCCCAGTCTGATCGCTCTGCCCATGGGGGCTTCACTCCAGGGTGGTATTGAATCCTAAATTGCAGGATGGACATAGAATCAACACGAGGACAGGCTACATGAGTGAAGTACAGAGAAGGCTGTAAGGAAGACAGCACAGCTTTGCGCTGTCCTTCAGTGCACTGTGTATCTACAAAGAGATCAGATAAATCAGATTAAATGCTAGAACTATTCCTTTTTTCATTCCAAATCTTGTTCTCCCACTACTTCAGCTTTCTCAATTGTGACACAGATTGTTGCCTATCTCATGTGCATGGATGAGAAATTACTTGTTGGGGTTTTGTAAAATGCCTTAAAACCCTTGGCTGAAAGGTTGTGCAGAAATGCAAATAATTTTTACCTTTCTGTGAAACATTGCAATGTAATCATTGCAGACAAGCCCAAAAGGCTTGTATCAACCAATAAATTATTTCCTAAAAAAACCCTACATCAGCATCTGAAATGTAAGTACAAGATAAAACTGTTGGTCAGGGAACACTGGTGGAAGCAAGTGATAAACGACAGGATGAGTGGATCTGAATGGCTCTATCGACTATACTGAAAATAAAACTAATGAAATCCAGCCACACACATAAACATATTAGTTCTAGTCATATATCTATTTAAAATCAAAGGAAAAACATAAATTTTCTAACCCTAGTTTTCTGAAAGACCTGCTTCTGCTGAATTGGTTTGCATAGCGATGCAATTATACCACTTCTTCTCTGCACTTTTTAGGCCACACCTGGAATACTGTGTCCAGATTTAACCCCCCTCCACAATTATACCACTTCTTCTCTGCACTTTTTAGGCCACACCTGGAATACTGTGTCCAGATTTAACCCCCCTCCAGGTCAAAAGAGACATTAAGTAATTGGAGAGAGTCCAGAAGAGGGTCATGAAAACGATCAGAAACTGGAGAAGCTGATGAAGAAAGATTGAAGGAATTTAATTCATTCAGCCTAGAGAAAAGAAGGCTTGGGGCATCTAATTGCTGTCTTCCAATACCTGAAAGCTTGTTATAGAGAAGATGGAGATGCTCTCTTCAAGAGATGCACTGTGACAGGACAAGAGTTAAGGGACATGACTTGCTTTGGGGGAAATTCCATCTGGACAGAAGAAAAAAAACTTGTCACCATGAGAACTATTAAACATTGTGAGAGTTCACCCTGAGAAGTGGTGGAATCGCTGTTGCTGGAAATATTCAAGACTTGACCTGACAGGTCCTTGGTTAACCTAATCTAAGGTCCTGTTTTAGCCACAGAGTTGGACCAGATGATGTCCCTTCCAGCATGACCTTTTCTATGATTCTGTGATTTATAGCTATATAATGATTGCTAAACAGAAGAAACATTGGATGGTTTAATGAGGGAAAATTATTCTTTAATGATTTAGGGCATACTTTCTGAAGGCTATGCTCTGTATATTTCAAAAGCAGTCTATTAGTTATCAAATATTTGATGACATTTCAATAGAGGAGCCAGCCTGAATAATGTAAAAGGCATTTCAGGAAAAATTTGTCAACAAAATGTCCATACATCTATTACCAAAATCCAGCCTTTTTTTTTGTTTTCTCTTGAGAGCCACTCTAATTCAGACTCTATTTCTCTAACTCTCTCTATGCATTGTACAGCTTAAGAGGATTGGAAATTTTATTGCCACTATCAATGTAAGTAAAAAGAAATACCCAAGACTGATCTTTGGAGAATACCAAAACCAGATGTCAATACATTAAAATAAAGATTTCCAAGGCTTAATGACACAACAAACAGCACCAGAAGTCATCTGTACTGTTGTAATTCTGTGTGCTTTTAATTTTGCAATTAATGATTTTAGACAATCTAGTCAAATACCTTTGAGAAGTATAAAGAAACAACATTAACTTACTTAATTCATCAAGGGTAAAAGAAAAAAAAAAAAAAAAGATTCATAGGAGTATTCCCAGACCTAATGTGTGGTTAATGAGCAAATTACTCTCCTCTCTATATGCAAGATTTCGTAGAGGGAAAATATGTTTTCAGCACATTAAACCACAACTGTGTCATCAGAATCAGCCTACAGTGACACAATAATGTCTTTATACAGGGGAAATGTTCTTATTTTCTCTGTAAGTCAGTGAAAAAAGTAAAGGGAGATCCAGCATCGTCCCCAACAGATGTCTGCGGGGAAGGGACAGTTCTTGCAGGCTTCCTTTTACAAGTCTGAATCAGTGACAATTCCCGTTCCTGGGCTGCATATAGGAATCCTCTTTTTACACTCGTCAGCAGTGTTGATGCTGTCAAGTTATATCAGACAGCAGTATGTGGGAAAGATATAATGCATCCTCTGGGAGCTGCCAGTTATCAAGCAGTTTTCCTCAAGCCCTTCATCTCCCCCGAAAGCTGTGGTCTAAAGAAACACAACTGAAATCACAAGTCCCAAATTTCACTTCCGCTAACATTGCTTATACAGCTTTGGCAGTTCAGAGAGGCTTGAAGTTCCTCTCTTGTGAGAGTAAGTATAAAATTTGTTCATTTATTTGAGAAGATGGTACAGAAAAAATTGAACACATTATGAGTTATGCCCATTTTCTACTTATTAGTAATATGAAGGCAGGCTGGTTTTTGTGAATTATTCAATTGTCTTCTATTCAGTAGGCAAATATCTCATTAAATTTAAATCATAAACTCAGTAATAGATCAGAGATTGGGATTTAAATTTAAAATGTTGCAAAGACCCTTTCCACCATCATCTGTTAAAATACACTGTGAGACAGTAATACCAGATAAGTGCTACCCATGGGAAGGATCCATCTAAATTAAGATTTAGACATGAAAATTCACATAAATCCTAAACCAACATAAAGCTCAATTCACCGATGATGCCCTTTTACTTTCTGGGACTGCCCAGCCATCTAAACACCTAAGCTCACTAAGCACTTCCCCAGATGGCCAGAAGGTCCCCTGTGGTCATCTGCACCTGCTTCTGCATGCCAACTGAACAGGACCTTGAACAGACGAAGTGTTTCACATGTCCTGTTGACTCCTCGTGTTTTCATTTGACAAATGCATACCTAACTGGAGTAGACTGGAAAGGACTGTGTTCCCTATGCACCCGGTAGGATATATAAGGCACAAAAGAACGTTCCTGATTTACATACCCAAAGGCACATGCCTTAATCTGGATTCCACCCTGGAACAGTAGTACTTCCCAACTGTCATTATTATCTAAATATTTCAACCTTATCTATTCTGTCAAGTTCTTAATATAGTTCCAAAGTTACTGAGAAAACCAGTCAGTAATAATTAACATTACTGAACAAAAGCTGGTGTGAAAACATAGATACTTATTATGTAGTGTAAGATAACAGAAACCTTTTAAAAAATTCTTATTTCTGAGTTACTTGATGATGACTAAGTCTCCATTTAGATGATTTCCTTTTGTTTAATCCAAATATTAGAGTCACTAATAGAACCTGGCTATGTATTAAAAATACAAAGTCCTGTATTTGCCAAAAATTCTGAAATCATCTAACCCAGATGTCAGACACTCTTAGACACTCAGCATTTCTGAATATAAAACTTTCATACAATCAGTGATTCACAAACAACTACATCAAAGCAGCCGCTTAGTTTAGTATTAAGTAATATGAACACAGGAACTGCTGAGCTGAATCAGAGAAGTAGTCCTTCATGTAACTGCTTTAACAGAGCGAGAGAGACATCCCAAAGGGAACGCAGTTGCTGTCTCTCCCAAATCTCTCCTGAGTTTCACAGTATTTGAACCGCTCTTTAAGCTTCAGCACTGTATTCTCTGATTACATGAAAATGTCAATTCTAATAAAATCATTGTACATTTTTAGCCCTCATCCCAATGAGCTTCCTGACTTATTCCTAAGTGGGAGCTGCATTTCTGTCTCTCCATATACCGTCTTTCACTGCTGCTACCTGATGATTCTGGTATCATTACTGGGATATGCTGTATCCTCAGTGTACAGATCCCCACTTTCTCTGCAGATACATGTAGGATCTGTCACCACAGAACCTTCCACTGTCTCCTCCACTTTCAGATACCCACTAAGTCCTCCAACAGCCCCCCGTCCTCCTTCAGAGACACACACAGCACGGACAGGCACCAACATCACCCTGCAACAGAAGTGTAAAAGTTCTTGGTTTTTTTAAACAATATTATGAATTTTGGGGTCTTGGCTAGTGTTTTTACTGCTGTAAATGAGTAAGTGAAAAGGGGCACAAATAGAGCATGAAACTATATTGAAAGGTGTGGTCTAAATTTTCCCACTATAGGGTTGTACACTCGCTCTACCATTATTGTTAATGTCACGGAGTATCTAAAGAAAGCACAGTATACACCTTCCAATACAGTGGATGATATAGGCAATTTAAAATTCAAACTCATCAACTTAAATTCCATTCTATACGGATTAATTTGTGTTAACTGACAATCATGTGTCAGTCTCCAAGGAAAAACTGGCATTGGAAAAATCTGATTTGAAATTGCTAATAATTTGGAAGTCATGCAAGCAATGTGGAAAGTAGATCCACAGTATAAGGGCACGGGTTCTCCAAACTCATCATCATTTGTCCTTGATTCTGAGTCTCTGTCCTCTGACATAACCTGACCTTCAGAGGTCTGAAGCATTCTCCAAACAATCTCCATTGTAATTACTTTGTACTGCCATAAAAGAGTCTACTAAGCTGAGGACATCTAAAAGTAAACGTCATTTTTTTCTAAACATAACTTATGTTATCTTCTTGGGATATAGGTATGTCCTGAAAAAATAACTTTCTGGACACATTACTCTTAACAGCATTTGCCAGGGACCTTAGACATGTTTGCTTTACAGCAATTGAATTCCACTGAATTTAATGTTATTTCTCTTGGTGCAGGAGAGGAAACGGAGCTGGAAAGAGAGCACACAGCATTTCACAGGTCTTCAAGCTCTGCTGCTTCAGTCCTTCTACTATAGAGGAACAACTGCCATTTGCAGACTCTTAGCAACTGTAAGCATGTATGTGTTGGGTTATGGACATCAAGAGAAAATCCCCCAAACCAGCATTGTATCTCCGCTACTGGTTCTGAGATGGGGGAAGGAAAAAAAAAAGAAAAAAAAAAAAAAGAAAAGAAAATGACTGTGGAGAACTCTTCCCGACACCACTAAGAAATAACACTGGACTCCTTGGACTTAACTGTCATGGAGAATCACTTTTGTAGTCCAATAAGCCCTTTTCTTTTACCTCCTTTAAGCAGTAGAACAGAGAAACAACAAGTAGGATGAATAAATAGAAGTTTTAAGACCCGATACCCCCTTTAAAGTTTTTGCCTGGCTGAAGGGTTGTTGGCATCCCTGGAGACTGACTGTCATCAAGATGGAGAAAGTCACATTCTAACCCCTGGGGAATAAGTCCACGCAAAAGATCACTTAATGCCAGAGCAGACATTGCCCTATCACTCCCCAACAGAGGGGACAGAAGCTGGCTTCGAAGGCATACACCTTAGGACTTCAGCAGAGCTTTTGTGGGACAGCAGAACGCTGCTTTCAGCTTCACAGAGTCCCTATATACCTACCCTGAGTTTCTACAGATGGGTAAAATAATGTCAAAAATACTATCAATCTCTTGCTCGACTATCTACTCTGTATCCATTTTAGGAACACTCTGACATTTTGCATTTTCCAAAGAGGCATAACTTCTTCTTCAAAGTTCAGCTCTCATCTCATCCTCCATGCAGTTCAAGACTTTGTCTGTAAAGATTAAGCTTAACAGAGTACAAAGAAGTCAGATTCACTCATCTTTCAAAGCTATGCTACTGTGGTTAAAAACCAGCACTTCTGAGAGGTACTAACAGCAGTCATCTCCTTACATGTCACCTCCTGACATTTATGTACGAAAGTAGATTCCTTATATGGATAGATTTCAGCTTCATTTCTCATTATTCTATATGCTATAGGATATATGAACACAGCTTGGTAAGGAAAAATATTTAACAGCAAGATCTGTAGTAGAAATACTCATTTTAGTATATTTGTATTTTGTTTTATTCCCTTTTCTATTTTTAGTGTTTCATGGCACAACAAAGCTCACATTTCTCAGTGGCAATAATAAAGAGGGTTGCAACCTGAAAAATAAGTGCCTAGTACTTAATTCTTGACTATTTTTTTACATTTTGCTACCTGTGTTGTCGGTTTTTTTAAGTGGCTTTTCATTTAGTGGCTTAACTCCTATCCACTTTTTTAACATTAGGCACAGATCTATTGAAGATGATTATGATGAAATTAGTGAAAACAATTGAATAAAATCCACCATTTGTAATATTGATGAACACTTTCCTGTTTGCCTCAAGTAGAATTAGAAACCAACAATGTATTTCATTGGAATTCAATGCTTGTGAAAACTGAAAAAATAAGTTGCTATGATCAGCATGAAACAGGAAAAAAACCATTATTGCTCACCGTGCTTATTTCCCCAAAACTTTTGGGTACTAACACATCAAGACATTAATTCACAGAAAGACTTATTGTCCCTTGTTCAGAATTCACTGGTAAGGCTCCTCCTTTGTGACTCACACACCTTTTTCTCTGTGCTCTTTACGTCCTTTATGTCCTTTCAAACTTGTCTGTTGTTCCATAGGAACAGTGCACAGATTTAATCTGCAGCCTAACATTTATAGTATAAAAAACACCTCTGGGTAAACTTTACCTGAACAAAAACACCCAGAAAACAAAGTCCCCAGTATCTGATAAGTCAGCCTCATTTCTGCCTTCACTTGATATTTCCCCACTGTGCAAAGAAAGGGAATATGGAAAAAAAGAGAGAACAAAAGAAATCTTTCCAGGCTTTCCCTTTTAAAAACAACTGCCTTTCACACCAAATAATAATAGCTCACCTTCCCATCTGTAATGCACCTTTTCTAGCAAGTCTATTACAAGCTAACGAAACAGAGGAAAACTGAAGTTACATTACATTATTTGTTACTGTAAAGAACAAGTTGTAGTAGCCCTGAATATAGCAATTTATTTTTTCTTCAGAACATAAACACTAACATATTCTGGTTTCATGCTTCTCATTTGCTCCCCCAAGTATATTTATCCACATAAAAATCAACAAATAGGCAAC
>NW_009605357.1:73937-77479 GCF_000690535.1 Cariama cristata | reverse complement strand
TGCTGAAGGAAAACTCTTACCAATAGACAGAAATCCTCATCATGTAACTTGAAGATCATCTCAATTATTAATAAATTACACAACTGATGGATAACTCCTGACTGCTGCCACCTCTAATGGAGGTGGAGAGTTAAGTAATTTCACCTAGCACTTTCTAGAACTTGGTACTATATGGTTTTCATTTTATGTAGATCATAGCTTAAATATTTACCATGAAAACATTACCGATCTTTTAAACAATGAGCTATTTCATAGCTAAGTTGCACTAGCAAGGCTTATTTAACTAAGAGACAAGCAAGCATAATTCATACTTTTCTTTTGTTACCTACAAATGTATTACCTTGTTAGGGGTCATAGCATGACCAGATATTACAGTATTTGCCATCTGCTGAAAGCAAGTGTCACTGTCAGGTGATCTTAACCGTTGGTTAAAAACTGACTTGAGCTTGTAGGTACTCTATGTTGTCCAAACCACATATCTTGAGAATGTACTATCTGATAGTAGCAACTCCGAGCTGAATGAATATTGTTGTCCTGTCTGACATGCCTGTGAGACACAAGCTTTAATACCCTTGTATTTTCCAGCAGCTGAGCATGAAAGCTTCCATTTTTATCTATAGGAGTAGGAGTGGGACCTAACTGAAGGTCATACGGTAAATCTGGTAGAGCCAGAGACAACTTAGAACTCCTGGCTTTAAGACTTGCTTACCGACTGTACCATCTAACAGAGAGCAGTTAAATATCAGCACAGCAAACATTCCCCCATATGGCATTGGCGATATTTTATAGAATGAGATGTGAACTTTAAATAAGTTATTGTAGAGAAGAGGGTACAAAGGCTTGCTTATAATCATTCTTCAGAATGCGATAACATTGAAGAAAAAAATGCATAATTTGAAATAACAAAGAACTGCTGGCATTCCTACAGGACTTTTCTTCCTGAAAGTACAAACTAGTGTACTGCCTCTAAGTTAACCTAATCCTACTAGGCATGAGTGAGAGCAAGGGTAAGCAATGCAGAAATCTTTTAAGAATCCCACTAGGAATGTTTCAAACCACTTTTGTTCATTGTATTTATACATTGTGAAGAAACGCACAGAAACTAGAGCTGAGATATATATATGGGCACAGGACTGCAGAATACAAAGTGACACCCTCCTGCGAGAAGGGAACACGCAGATTAAGAAATCCATTTAACACTGCAGACACAATGTACGAGGCTTTCTTGAGAAAGTAAATTTTAGATCGCTCCTCTAATGACAAGTGTTACATAAAGACCGTCCTCAGTAGCCTGACAGGCATTTGTTCGGGAAGGCATGCTCCATGTTGACTCACACGGCTGGGACTACCCCAGAGCTTTTGCGAGTCCCGGTGGTATGCATATAGCATAACCGTTCACACTGAGGAAGGGGATGGATGGGTACATTAGCAAGGAAGATAACTAGAGACGTAGTGTGCTGAGATATAAACTTCATCCTAAAGCACTTTCTCAGTAAAGCTCACCATTCCTCTTTAATAGTTGCATCGCAGTATCAGGGCAACATAGGAATTTGTTGACAAAATGAAGACTTAAAAGCGAGCCCCCAGAACATCGTGCTAGAGTTGCACTGCTGCATCCTTGTGCTGGTCCCCAAATGGGCTCTTGAGGCGAGAGTGGGGAATAGTGTTGAACAGCGAGGACTTGTGGGTCGGGTGGGACAGCTCAAGGTGAAAAGCACTATTCAAAACAAGAACGGAATCTGTCCCAGCTACTGTTTTTAACTAGATAAAGTGGGAGTGAGCTACGTTTTCTAGCCAGCATAGCTCTTTTCTAAAGCAAATTTTGCAAAATGTCAATGAGTACAAAGCTCTCCCAAAGCACAGGTTTTCAAAGGAAAAATACACTGAAGATTCTCTGCAAGACTTAAGGGGCCACAGTCTTCCAAGGGGTAGATATGTAGACATTTTTATATTTCATATCATACTGAATAAATGCCATCCCTCTTTGCCATGCAGCTATTTTTGAAACTTTATGAATTATTTGAGTGATACCCAGCAGCTATATTTGTTGAGAAATGAATGCATTTAAGTGATAAGATTCTCTTTTAATATTTATGAATTTTAAACTTTTTGAATCTTTGAAATGTGATAAATATCAGCAAAAGTTTTTTCCGGTTGCTGAAACTGAGATTAGAATAATATTTTAGATTGTGGTTTATTCATTACATTTCAAAGGACAAGACAACAAAAAGTGTAAACCGCTTTCCCTCCTCTCAGGCCTACAACAGTAATGAATGATTTACGAGAAATTTTCCCAAGCTGAGAACCACTAAATGTTTTACTTTTTAAAACATTTGCCTTTTTTCTGTTTTCCACTAGTCATCTATGCAAGAGAATTACAAGCAGGATTTATAAGGCTGTTTAAACACTGGAGGCAGTAGGCTGTGATGTACCTCTAATCCAAGTTTTCACAATACTTTCTGTCTTATATTAAATAAAAAAAAAGGAAATATTTATAAGATTTTAAAATATTGAGGAGATCCACTGGAAATGGTCATAACTTTCATTATGATACAATTTGAGAAAGTTCAAAAGATGCATTAGATGTTCTAGCTAGTCTTGTGCCCATACTCTGATCCCTCCAGTGGCATATCCAACTGTCTGTCTCCCAGCCTCTCCAATCAGGATTATCAAATGAATCAGTTAAAATGGAAAAAAAAAATTCCACTTTTAATTGCAGTCTCATTTTGCCTTTTTTTTAGAAATGGTTCATGAGCAACAGTGTGCAAATATATCACTCCACACAGGGCTTGTGGGTGTCCCACCTCTCACAGCAGCAGAATACTAATGCTTCCCAAAAGCGGGTATGATATATTTATGGAAAAGACAGATAATGGAATGAATCAATGTATTTGACTGCATTGTCTTCAAAACAGCCAGCTTAAGCATGAATTTTGCAGTTCAGTTCTTCTGATCAGGCCAGTCTATATTGGTGTCTCTTGAGACTGAGCCCAGGTCCCTTCTGTAAGTCAGAGTGTGCCTCCCTGAGCATGGGCAGTGGTTAAAAACACTAAAACACCAAACCAAGCCAGCCGCAAACTGCCTATAGGTGGTATGGAAGCTGCCTGAATTTTCATGGTGTGACTCACCACTTTACACTTACAAAATCATCATAGAATCATAGAATTATTTAGGTTGGAAAAGACCCTTAAGATCATTGAATCCAACTATAAACTCAGCACTGCCAAGTCCACCACTAAACCATGTCCCTAAGCACCACATCTACACGGCTTTTAAATACCTCCAAGGATGGGGACTCCACCACTTCCCTGGGCAGCCTGGTCCAATGCTCGACAACCCTTTCGGTGAAAAATTCTTCCTCACATCCAATCTAAACCTCCCCTGGCACAACTTGAGGCCATTTCTTCTTGTCCTATCGCTTATTCCTTGGGAGAAGAGATTGACTCACCCTGGCTACACCCTCCTTTCAGGTCGTTGTAGAGAGCGATCAGGTCTCCCCTCAGCCTCCTCTTCTCCAGACCAAACACCCCCACCTCCCTCCG
>NW_009605357.1:66215-73855 GCF_000690535.1 Cariama cristata | reverse complement strand
ATGATTCGAGGTTCGGCCTCACCAGCGCAGAGTACAAAGGGATGATCACTTCCCTAGTCCTGCTGGCCACACTGTTTCTGATACAAGCCAGGATGCTGTTGGCCTTCTTGGCCACCTGGGCACACTGCTGGCTCACGTTCAGTCAGCTGTCGAACAACACCCCCAGGTCTTTTTCTGCCAGGTAGCTTTCCAGCCACTCTTCCCCAAGCCTGTAGCATTGCATGGGGTTATTGTGACCCAAGTGCAGGACCTGGCACTTGGTCTTGTTGAACCTCATACAATTGGCCTTGGCCCATCGATCCAGCCTGTCCAGATCCTTCTGTAGAGCCTTCCCATCCTCCAGCAGATCAACACTCCCACCCAACTTGGTGTTATCTGCAAACTGACTGAGGGTGCACTCAATCCCCTCGTCCAGATCGTTGATAAAGATATTAAACACAACTGGCCCCAACACTGAGTCCTGGGGAACACCACTTGTGACCGGCCGCCAACTGGATTTAACTACATTCACCTACTCTTTGGGCCCAGCCATCCAGCCAGTTTTTTACCCAGAGAAAAGTACACCCAAGTACACCCTGCAAAGACTGCTCCCGAGCAGGGGCTCCAGGAACCCCAGGAACCACAGAGGAACTCCATCCAGCTTAGATTTACCAACAGAAATTTGAGGTCTATAATTTGCACGAAAAGATGATGGTTGCAGCGATGGAAAATATTTTTGAACAAATGAAGCTGAATTTTTTCCAATGCTGCTGGGGCCACATTTAGCTGACTGAAGAAAACAGGACCAGATTTAAGGTCTGATGCAGCACTCAGTGAAGTAAATAGTAAGACCCTCTACTCTTGCCTTGCAAAAATTGATTTTTAAACATTTTATAAATGTTGTTAGAAATATGCCTTTATAAATGGAATATTTCATATATAACACAGGTTCATGAAGACTTGCTGTAATATTCTGTTTATCAATTTTTATACTGAAGCTAACAGGTATAACCTTAACTCAATGAATATGGAGGCAATGATTTATACTTCTTCTACGAGATTTTTTTCCCAATGTTTTATTTAAAGTTCAATTTCCTAAATAAATCTGTATATGGTATTGATGAAATAAATTTTTTAATCCAACAAGGCAACTTCAGCACTATCTTACAAGAATTCACTATTTACAAACTATTAGTGCTAATAACAATGCCTAATGTTTCTATAGAACTGTCATTGCTGGAAATACTTTGGTTTTGTAACATCAAGACCTTTATTTCTTTAAACAAAAAGGACTTGCCTTTAATACTTTAATATTTTATTTTAGACAGCTTATTATATAGCTGTTATCTTAAACTTCTGGCATCTGAGCACCCATTATACAGACCCAGCACATCTTGTAAAGTAGAGGACCTGGCTAATTTTGACAGCAAAATTAATAAAAATGAATAAAAGTGCTAAGCTGCCTTCCTCATTTAAAACTATAATCAGGACCAAACTAAGATGCCAATTTAATAGCACCCACAAATGACTACAGTTTGAATATTTTCCTTTCCAAATATTCCTTTCTTTATATTAAACATTAACTCACAAGGAAAAAAAATGCAGTAGTGAATATACACAGTGAAAAGCTTTTCAGAATGAAAAACTAGTATTTATCCAATGAATAACCTTTACTCAGGCAAGAGAAGCACAGTATGACTAAGGAAAGGAGGAGAAAAAAGGGGAATGATTAAATGATTTAGAACACAGTAATCTATAATCTGGTTTCCATTTAGTTCCACTTGCACAGGCTACAATCTTTCTTCTTGCCATAGCTCAAGAAAGGCTATTCTTCTTTGAAAATTAAATGTAATTATGCTTATAAAATATTTTTTATGCAGAAATATACTGGGTTACTCATTGCTGAGCACATTTTCACAGTTGTTATATGGTACAGTAAGACTGCCAGTTAAAGCCCATTAATTGGTAGGTTATAATATAATATAATTTATATTTGAAATATTATGGAATGCAGAAATATTTCTATTTACTACTACATCTAAAAATGATAACTAGTCCTTCAATCAATGTATTTTACAGTACTGAATAGCTAGTCCAATTCTGTTTAATTTCCAATAAAGCTTACTGTTAAGAATGGTAGGTATGTTAGCGCTGTAGCATCTCTACAAATTAGAGGAAATTAGAGAAATCTAATATTATGTTATGTTTTCACATGAACAGAGATAATTTCCAAACATCCCAGAAAATCCTGAAGGAATCTCTCCCTGCTTTCCGCTCACTTTTCCACCCTCTCCTCCACCTCTTCCAAGCACACAGTTACTGTTTACTCTGAAGAAGGGAAGGTTTCTCTCGGTAGTAGTGACCCCAGAACAAATATACATGGACAGCTTATTTGAAAAGACAAATTTTAGCCAAAGGGACACTCTGAAGTGAAGGTTCCAGGCGGAAGAAGAAACTTTGCTGACTTTCAGAAATACATTATTAAAAGAGCAAGTTTGATGCTTTCTGCCGTCTGACTCAATTGTTGGCCAATGATTGCCCCTGTCTCATCCCATCCAAAAACCTGGCTCTCAGATTTAGATTTTTGTATGGCTCACAGTGAATACAAACCAGTGCATTTGTTTTCTTTAATTCCTGTTTGCTTCCACAGTCATGCACAAATTTCTGCTGTCCCACAAGCTGCTGGAGCATATAAGTCGAGCTTCAACCAGCTTGAGTCTCCTACCTCAGCTGATGTGTTAGTGAAGTGCTCTGCTCGCTGCAGCTGAGGCAGGTTTTTCCTGTCCATATGGAGGGAAATAACATCTACATATGGGATATAGTATACTGGGAAAATTATTGATGCAAGATATAATTTATGATGACATTTAACTCTCTTTAGTATTGATTTGTGAAGGATGAAGGCTGGGCATTTTCAGAAAAGGATCCCCAGTCAGGGAATGCATTTCTTGTTTTGGTTTATAAAGCCCAAATTTGACAATTTTGTGTCACTCCATCGGACTTTGTTTGCCTGTCTCTGTGACTGGTAGGTGCAGATGAAGACACATGCAAGTTTAGTTTTCTAAGTGGCCTTTTTTCACACTTACTGCATAGCTTCTTCTCCAAGAACTCTATTGTCTGCCAGTTTATGGCACTTTGAAAGGTAATACTGAAGCAACCTGTTAGAGAAGAGATGTGTCTTCATACTACCAGTCCCTTTATTCTTCTCTGGTTTTCTTGCTTTACTGTATAGCTAAACTAGAGTTTTCTAATTCACTTTCTTAAGTGAATCATTTTAGTGATCCCAAACTATTCTCAGGATGTCTTGGTGACACTGTACGCCTCCTCACCGAGACCTACAAACCACAATATCTCCATTACAAGACAGCCATGCAACCGGTCTGTTCCTGCACACCTCCTCACGGCCTCTGAAGGACTGGGCAGCTACAGTCCAAGATGCTCATCAAAACCAGGGGGATTCACTGTGCTAAGGTCAATATATGTTTTATATTATTACATGCCATGTTTTAGATCAAAGGACTTCTGTCATAACAAAAAGGTTGTGGAAGTGGGATGGAAAGGTTTCAACTTTTTTTTAAAAAAAAATCAACTTAAATAATACAAAATATTCCAGATATCATAACATTTGGAAAGAGTTCGTATAATGGATATCTTGCAACCCTTGCCAGCACCTTCCTAATTCCCCAGGAAAGGTAGCTCTTATTAAGGCTAACCAGGGCAAGCTGTGATTTACCACTCCATCCTGCATCAAGGTGCCAACACGTAACCAGCTGAGCAATCACCACTGAACAGCTCAGAATTCACACTCCCTACCTCAGGACGCACCACAGGGGGACAGGATCTTATCTGCAGTCCTGCTGTTATGAGCGCAAGGATAGAAACATAAAGAATCAAATACATGGTGTATTGAACACCCTTGCTCAGTACAAGTACCATAGGCTTTCAGAGTTTAAAACTCACCACCAATCTTGGTGAACAGCGTATGGAACAGCAATATTGGATTTCCAGCTCTGCTCTGGCAGGACAGATGAGAAATAGAATGCAATTTGGAGCACAAAGATGTCATGACGATGGAGATGGGCAATGCGAGCAACAAGAGTCAATTAGAAGTGTTCATTGTCTTTTTGCAGAAAAATTACAGATGCTAGATAGTGTAGACTGTTTGCATATGTGACATCCAGGCATGGTCATAATAACTGTCATTGCAGCCTGATTTAAAAATGGACGAATGGACAACAAGAGAGGATAAAACTTGACAGAATTATATGAAGGAAACATAGGGTAAATCATTTTGTGGGATCTTTCATATAGTAAAATTTCTAAAGGAAACTAGATGGAAACCCTATGTCTGGGACATTGTTATCTTCAGAGTAAAACGCACAGCAAATAAAACATTCAAGACCAAATTTCAGTTATAGGAGAATGAGCTAGATGGTATGCCCTTTCTGTTTTTCAAGACCCTGAGCTTTTCCAGTTCCTGACAATGCATCCCAGCACCTCAGGAGAGTGTTTCAAAGCTTTAGAGAGACAGCATAACCCTCCTGGCTCCCAGAGCTCATTGTAGAGTACAATTCCACCTCCGAGTTTCCTTACAGCAGCACAAGAGCTGTCTGCCTTTCCCTTCTCCATCCTCTCACATGTTATTACTCCTTCCGTGATGCTGACTCAACTGTTTCTGCACTAAACTAATTTTGTGAAATCTTTTGGGTTACATAAACCCTCCCCACCCACTCCCCCTCCTCTTTTTTTTTTTTTTTTAAACTGCGATCTTTTCACTGGTCTGATGAATCAGTAATTGGATGGGGTAATAAACTATGGCATATGTGGGGGCAGGAAGGGATAAATAGTATTGGCTGAGGACAGTAAAGAATGGGAAATTCCAACCTGCTTTACCATCATGTTGCCATTGTGAAATTGTTTTATCTCTTTGAAGTGCATCCTCCTCTGAGTAAAACAGATGAGCAGAATATATTCATTTTGGTTTTCAGCAGCCTGAGCACACAGATGGCACAAGGAGAAGCTGCAGGCACCTGCCAGATGAAACACGGGGTGGGACTGAGACAGCCCTGAGCTGTTCAACACTGCGGAGATATTCTTGCCTGCCTTAGTGAGCTTGCTCCAGATACCTCACTAACAAAGAAAATCGTTAAAATAAAGGAGTTTTAAGGTACAGTCAGTCCATTAGTTTCAGTTTCAGAACATACAGCTCCTATTCCATCAAAATCTGGTGTGGAGGCACAGCTGCTACGCTACAAGTGAATTCCAGGAACAATTCTGCTATTTACAGAATATCTACTCTAGAGAGTGACAGAAGTGAGTGAGGTGGGATAATTAACTGATATAGTACAATGCTATAAACTGAATCAGTCAGGGACAGACCATTTAACGCAGTATTTGCATCACCTAAATCATGTATTTGTATTATGACAGACATAATGTAATGTTATAAAAGATGACTGGACAGGGTTATGTGCTGTATGATCACTGAAAAGACAATCCTGAGCTTACAAGAGGAGAATAAAAAAATGGCTGGATGCAGGTGGTTGTGGGGAACAGAATGAAAAAGGACCTCTAGTCTGCTGGACAGTCTGTAGTCTTTGTGTACCTTGTACGTTTAATCTTCTGGTTTGTTCTTTTTACAACAAAAGTTTTTTTCAATGTGAGACTTAAGGAGGATTAATAAAATATCTCAATAATGGGTACCTCAGAATCAGCAGAACACAATCACATCTAACTTAATCAGGTCAATTAGACCTGCTCTGTAAAATTTTGTTTAAAACTACAGAAATTGCACTGCCTTTTCAGTCTTATACATGTAATTGATCACTACCGAAGGCAGGATATTAGTCTAGAGAGATCTTTGGTCTTTCCTGTTACGATCATTCTCTCGGTTGTTTGTTCTCAGAAATGCATAAATTAAGGACTCTAAAACATTCTTTGCTCATACTGAAGATTAACTACAGCATCTTTTATAATGTTTTTTATCTACTACCTTTAAATTAGCCTAGAAAGAAAAGTATTAATTTTCTTTGCTGCTCTTATGCCTTTGCTGTCATTACAATATTCCCTAAAGAAAGCCCCAAGGCCTTTCCATGTTCAGTGTCCAACACTATTCCTTCATAAAGACCTTTGACCAGGCTGCAGAGTGAGTGGGAAAAGAAGATAAATGTCCACATTTTCTAAATGAGCTGCTGGCAAAACCAACTGTTAGGTTCATAACTAGTTATCATAAATGATTAACTTAGTGAACTATTGTCCAGTTGAAAGGAACTATTGTCAACAGATATCTTCTGCATACCATGCTGGTACTTACTAGATGGGAATACAGGTCGCATCTGAGATGACAATTTCTGTTGCTGTCTTGTGTGTAGCTGAGACTCTAAATTAGAATCCCTCCTCCTTCATTCTGCCACATTTGAAAATAAATCAAGTAAATACATAGAGAAAACGATTAAGCCACTTTTTCTTTCAAAGTGTTTGTTGAAGGCCTGCCTCTCTTTCCATATTACCCTTCTTGCAGACATTGTCTTTCCTGTTTTGAAGTATTCGTCAGTTGTTTCTGCTCCTGTACCATATTTGAATGCTTCCCTATATTTGTTTTTAATCTTTTCACTAATGCATCAAATGTTTTGCTTGTTGGGATGAATATTGTGTAACCTAAAATCCCCTCACTGTTTGCTTTCTTCTCTCTCTCATGTCCAGGGACTTCATCCTTTCCTCTATACATATATATAATGTCTTGATCTTGTACAAGAGCCGGAGGTTATCACATTCCCAACGTCACCATCCAGTGATCCTGCTACTGCTTACACATAATTGTTTCATTCAGCAAAATCTCCATTTTGTGAGTAGTTATTTTCAATTAAACAAAACATAGTCTCTAATTAGCATTTTACTTACGAAGTTACTTTGCCCTTTGTACCACTGAGTTTTTCTCCTTCCCTTTCATACTTATTATTCAGGTGATTACAAGCTGAAGATTTTGCAAGCTTCCCAAAATTTGGTATCCAAGATTTTAGCTGAGGCACTGATAAATCTCTCCATCTTTCTAAGAGGTTTCTTTCCAATTTTAAAAAATATACCTAATTGGTCTCTTTTCTTAGATTTGTCAGGATAAACTTTGCTTAGTTTTAGAGTTGAATAACCTTTTACTATTCTCTTGTTTCTTACTGATTCTGCTTGGACGCTAATTTTCTTCTGTCTTTCCACATATGGAAAATGAACATTGGGTTCTACTGTTCATTCTTCTTATTAAATATTATAGGAAAAAACAGTTCAACGCAGTGTTCCTCCCTGTTTTTAAACAAACTGTCATTACCATCTCTAGAAGCTTTTCTACGTTGTTGTTGTTTTTATATCATACACAATTTCTTTTTTTAACCAAATGTACTTTCATTTTTCAGATTTATTTTTCTCTTCCATGTTGTTAAATTTATTCTGTCACATTTCCAGGATCAATCTCCATCCACTTTTCTTGAAATTATTTTCTTTGCATTTAGCTCTTTACTCTTTCTGCAAAAGCAATATGCTGTATTGCTGCTGTAGATGAGTTGCATAATTCTGGAGTACTTGCTTAATCATGAAACAATTATTTAGTTGATTCCTCCCCCATGCTAGTTTCAAACATTCATCAAAATAGCGCCTTCTTCCAAAACATGCCC
>NW_009605357.1:0-66184 GCF_000690535.1 Cariama cristata | reverse complement strand
CTGAACCATAGCAACTATGCTCTGGGAAGGAACAAAAATGCTCATCAATTGGTCTCTAGGCGTCACAATCTTCAGTCACAACTGTGCATCACATTCCTGAAAAAATACTTGATTTTGGAATATTTGTTATGAAATTTCAGCTGTCTTTTCTCTAGTTATGATGAATTTCCCTTTCCTCTTCTATCATAAGTGTTTTTTCTGGACACTTTCCTCTTCTATCAGCAGCAGGGATGTTGAGATGTTGCGGGGGAGCTGTATTATGACCCAGAGTGCATACTGAAACACAAAGGACAGATACGGGCATAACAACTCCTTTGCTCTCATCTCTGTCTTTGGAAATGTGTCTACCTGATACAACCACAAATTTGAGAACTTCTTTTAGGGCCTTCAGTGCACATTGGAGGTAAGTGTTTTTTCCTAGTAATGCAGCTGTTACTCACTAATTTATGATGCCATTTGTTTTCACCCTGATACATATGATGTTAAGAGTAGAATAAGAATTACTTCAATAGATTTAGGAGGGTTATTTTTCTTCTTAAAATGTCTACTGAGGATCACTTACACTCCCAAATATTGCTTAGAATAAGAAATTTCCTCTTAAAATCCTCTTTTGAGTTGCCATCCAAAATTTCAAGAGTGTACACGACCGATACTAACATTCAGAATAGATAAGAGGCCAAATATAAACAACATGACTATAACAAAAAATATTTGCTTGCTCATCTAAATAAGTACTTTGGCCACACACTTCCCTCATATTGTACAGCATTGTTTCCAGTCAGGTTCAATAGAGAGCACAGAAACAATGAACAAAACGAACCGAAGACAAAGATGTCAAGCACAAGTTAATGAAGTCATAATATCCCAAACAAAATAAAAATAAATTAGGAAAATACAGCACAGAAAGCAACATTTTACAGACAAAGACTAGTTCATGCTCTGTTGAAAGCCTGGTTATATCCAGATATTTGAAAGCCAGTAAGGAATAATATTTCCTATTGTAAATTGCAACATGGTAAGAAAATAATTTCTGAGTCTACTAATTTTATGTCAGGAGATTTACTTTAAATTATTGATGGAATTATGCAAGTCTATTTCTGATCTCATGTATTTCATAATTTTAATTCCTTCAGCCCACTGGGCACATCAAGAAAGGCAAAAAAACGTACAGTGACACAGAAGAAAATCAAGGCATTTTTCGAGAATCTGATCAGAGTATCACCTAATGCCTTCATTGCCCAGTTAATTTTCTGAATGCACACGGACTGGAAAAGTAGCATGAAAAAAACTTTCATAATCTAGGAACTGAGGTAAAACTAATATATTGTTGCTAAGATTAGGTCTTGAAGAGGTATGTCTTGTGAGCATTTTGTACAATTTGCAAAATAAAAAATTATTAAGTCTAATGGAAACCTTCATTAAAAGACTTAAAAATATCTTTATGAAGCTTAGCAAAAATTTTATCTGGTTGTTTAGTTTCTAAAATAAATGCAAACATTGTGTCCAGAAAAGGGCTGCTAGATCATTATGGTTTCCTCTTTACTGAAATGGAATAACTATGAAAAAATTGATCATAATTGTCCAGTCTCAAAGTTGTTTTTCAACCTTCTTATCTTCTGGACTCTGACTAAGCATAATTCATATGCAATCCTCTACAATGTCTTCAAAATTTTACAACCTTGCTGTCTTTGTATCTCATACCCTAGTCTTACCTTACACCCACCCCACACACCCCCAACAGAGGGTGTTACCTTGCAAGGGGGGGTATACAAGTTCCAGGAAAAATAAATGTGTCAGGAAAGAATTGGAAAGAGCTTTATAGTAGAAAAACTATTCACAGGCTCAGTGGCCTCTGCATACTAACTGAAAACAAAGCACCACCAAACAAGCATTGAGAAATGGCCTGATCTTACACATAGTGCAGGTCCCTGTGCTGCTCTGTCTGTCTGTCCCACACTGAAGACAAGGACTACAAACATACAGATCCCGTACACTGCCACAGGAGAGGCGGAGAGAGATGGATTCATGTCCCACTCCTGAAATAAAACTCAAACACAAGATGAACGCTACCCATATTAAGGAGATCTTCTCATGCTCCCTATATTGACAAGTGCTTCCTGTATTTTAAAAACAGCGAAGAAAATTACACAACTTTTCCCCAAAAACCTCTTGCTCACTTGTCTCCAATTTTTTAGCTCCTTGTCTTGTCTAGTACATGGGATCAGCACCCTGGGGTCCTTTTCTGTCAAGAAGAGTCTTTATTCCATTCAACTAAATAAAGAAAGTATGCACACATGCACAGAAAGCCTATGACATAACATCTGCCAGCCATGACCTTGTGCAACCTTCATAAGATTTTTCTTTTATGTTTTGTTTTCTGTTTGCATTATTTTTCAGTTCACCCTTCTTGATAGAAAACATCTATATTATAAACTATATTCATTATCTGTAATACAATACCATTTAAACATTTCATAGGTAGTTATGTATTTTCCATGCATATAAACAATATTAAACTCCTGTGTTGCAACTAAGTGTTCTTCAGTACACTGTTGATGTGCGTTTTTATTCTGTATGGACAGTTACTTAGTGCGGGGTGATTTTGCCTCAGTTTGAAACGTCCCTTTTGTGACCAAAAGGCAGCTGTATATTCAAGCCATAGCACACTCTCCCCTGTAATTCCTTAATTCCTACTTTTAACAGAGCTACCATGCTATAATATCAACCACATTAATTTTAGACTAGTTAGAAAGGTTTCCTGTAAACCCCTCAACCCATCTAGGCAGGTTTTCATAATGCCAGAAGAGAGGAAAACAATAAAACTTTCTGACAGCATCTTGCACTGTTTTCCAGTTGTCACTGCTGTTCATAAGGCTCTGTAAGTTTTCAGAGGAGATAGCTGGATTGGGAGCTGGACTCCTTGGGGAGTTAGTAATGAGCTCTAATGCCTTTTGCTTCTCAATTGCTTCTCCTAACTTAGTTAAAGTTTTATTATCATCTTGACAGTAGAGTTAACAGGCCCACCTCCAGCCCACCATCATCACTTGCCTCTGTTTCTGCAGTGTCACAGAGACAGGTGAGTCAGTGAAACATCCCTGTCTTAGGGCTCCTTTGCCTTGACAATCGCTCTGGCTGCCAAACTAGCAGGTACCTTCATCCTGTTATTAGCCTCGCTGCTGTGATGCACCCACTGTTTGCAGTGGTTGAGCCATCTTTCGGACTTGGACTAGTCAGCTGCTCCCTACGGGCTGGGGTAACCTCCCTCTGCTGATACCAGCTGAGCACTCATATAGTTCAGTTACATGAATTCCAGACTGATTGCATAAATCACACGCAGATTTTTAAAAGCAGAATCACCATGTTAACATCCAGAATTGGTGAAAAAGAAATAGTTTGCAGTTGATAAAAACTCCCCATTGCAGAATAAAACCCCTTCCTTGCTCATACCGATTTCCTTGTTCCTTCCCGACAAACAAGCACATCCCAAGAGAACAGCCTAACAAAACATCTGTGCAGGCAGCCAGCGCAACCCCTCTGAGAATGGCTTATTTCCCCTAAGAGTCAGTTCAGGAATGATGTGATTTACCACATTTCTGGATATAACTGCTCTGCCGGCTTCTTGAGGCTGGAAAACACTTGAAAACCTGATCTCGGGTGAGTAAAGGGGTGAATTGACCCTGCTGCAGAAGGAAGGAGTGGTACCATGCTCCTGGTGATGCTGAAGGCCAGGGGGGTGGCAGGAAGGCAGGCACCTCTGCTCCTTCTGTCCCACAGCCACACCACAGCTGAAAAGATAAATGCTTTTGTCACACAGTTACTGCTCTGAAAATTGATTGCATTATGGCATTGTGCCTTGCCAGGACAGTGCGACCCACCCAATGTTAATCCATAGAAAGGAGAAGTCTGTGAGTTTTGAAAAAGCACAAGAAAATTCAGAGGATTTAGGTAGCTGAGCAGAAATGAAGTCTTGGTTGCTGATGAGAAAAACCTGACTCCTCTCAGAAAGAGAATCAAACCATATATCCCCTCTCCAAAATAATTCCTGCATTTGTGAAAGCCTCAGAAAACTGAAATAGGCATCAGTTGGGGCTGCCAAATGAGATGCAGCACTGCTGCACTACAGAGCAACAGCCACAGAAAAGAGTGTGAACAGAACAGGATCTAGAAGCAGCAGGGAGCGCAGTCATTAAAAACTGACATGAAACCTGATTTGAATCCTTATTAATTATCTCTTACGTTCTCCGTGCTGTAAAAAGGAGAAAAAAAAAAAAAAAAAAAAGCAGCACAGTTTCTGTGTGGAAGCCAGACTTGTGGCCCACAGCAGAAGAAAGTCCATGCCCGAAAAACAATGACTAATAACACTTGTGAGACGTGTTGTGTCAACATGTGTGACGGATGCCAATCAATAGGACTCCAGCTGAGCCTCAGCTACAAATTTAAGACCAGAAAAATTCTGGAGGAGGGATGAAGACAATAACGTCTTTTCACAGAGATCACTTTGAGCTGTTTGCACCTGCTAAGCTGATAGGGGTATGCCTGCCCCTAAGCATGTGCCATGTAGATCATACAATTTGAACCCAGGGCATATGCTCAGTTGCTATGCAATTTCAACTAAAGTAATCTTCATCATAAAGTAATATTTATTTTAAGAGCTATTCATTTTTTAATGGAATGCATAGTGGGTGCACCAACCTGTGACTCATCCAAGCCAGCCCATGCTGCTGCCTGGTGCCCTGGCTTTGCTCATCCTTCCTTCATCGCTGGCAGCGTACCTCGGTGTGAGGTTGTGAGATCGCAGGGGCTGTGAATGGCTCTACATCATTTGTTTATACAGCGCCAAGCCAAGTTTTGGTTCAACAGGCAATACAGCATTTAAACCATGTCATTAAGCAGCTACAGTGGTATGCAGGCAAAGCACTTAGGAAACTTGGTTAACATTGGAGAGGTATTCTGTTAAA
Organism: Cariama cristata; assembly: GCF_000690535.1. NCBI lineage: Eukaryota > Metazoa > Chordata > Aves > Cariamiformes > Cariamidae > Cariama > Cariama cristata. The sequence goes on along the minus strand of NW_009605357.1, from coordinate 61,226 downwards.
AAAGGAGCAAGCTCCACATGGAGGAGGTGTTCAAAATCAGCTACAGTGTCTGTGAAGTTCAAATTCAGCTTGAATTAAATTAGTTTTCAGCAGACCTTTGAGCTGGTACGTTCAGAAACAAAACTAATGTCATTCTTTATGTCAGGGAGAAAAGCCAGTCACATGCTGGGGCCACAGACCTTGGGCACAAACAGATGAAAGCTGGAACGGATAGTTCAGCCGGTCCATCCTTCTGCCAGAGCAGCACTGTTTTGAACGACTGGCTCCCAAGTTGATGTGTTCAGAAGAAATTCAGGTTTGCATGGCATTAGGAAGCCCTTTGGAAACAGATGCGGTCTGTTGGGATACATCTTAACAGAAAAATCAATAGACAGAGCAGGGGAAAGAAGTTAAAATGATAAGACAGCTGGTGAACCACAAACATATGGTAAAGGACTGTGCCAAAGCTGGAAAAATGAAAAAAAGTTGCAGCTGAGATTTTTGAATAGGAGGCAGAGAGAACAGAGCAGAAGCGAGGTGAGGTAAGTCTGTGGCTAAGAGGGGAACAAGGCACAGAGATTACATACCCCAGACAAATACCCCAAGACTAGGTGTGCAGAGATAATATGGGGTATAAATTACAATGCCTGGGTCAGAAGGGCTCTCCAGTAGCACCCAGTGCAACGCACGCTCTTTCTTGGTGGACCAGAGAGAGCGGGAACTGCTGAGCTCTGCCCCGTCCGTATTACAGTTGTATGTAGTGCCAGTATGGAGAGGTTTGCAAAGTCAGAAACACGCTCTCCATCTTAAGAAAAAAACTGAATTTTGGAGGCAAAATTCTCTCAAATTGGAACTGAAACTAAATTACCAAAAAGAAAAACAACTCTCTTTTCTTTTTCCACTGTTAGGCTTGATCCTTAAACTGCTGAAGTCACTTGGATTGCATGGTCTGCAGGAACAGATTACTCTGAGTAGTGAGAGAGAGTGTGGGAATAAGGGAATTGGGAGCCATAAACTCCGACTCCCACATGTAAAAGCTATATTCCTAATTTCCAGTTGCCATATAGAGTTTTCAAAAAGCCAATTCTATGCGATTGACATTTTCTAATAAAACCTACTCCACTGAAAAGTTATCAACCAGTTTCTACTTTCTCATTAGAAGTAATAATAAAAAGGCAAAACAGAACCCTTTTAGAGGACCATGGGGAAAACAAATAAATTAAGAGTAATTGAGAATTTGAACTAGTTAGACATAAGGACAGAGACAATAAACGGAAACAATACATCAAGGAAGGTATCTGAAAGCATAACACAAGATTGCTTATTTACACAGAAAATTGTAAATGCTCGCTAGAGAGAAGCCAGTTCTTGCTTAGCCTACAGTATAGAATAGAGGTCGTGATTTGAAATCAGGAAGTAAAATCATGCATGGAAAAAGCACCTTCTATAAAAGTTTTGGTCAGGTAGTCACCAATGGGTTTAAATGACTAAAATGAGTCCCAACACAAGCAGAATAAAATAGAACATTTTAGAAGTAATGATAGGAACTGTAAAATGGAACCTGAACAGAACTAAAATAAACAAGATGCAGCAGTACAGGCCACGGAACAAGCAAACTAATTTTATGTTGAACCAAAGCTTTGATTACTCAGGGTGCAGTTATACCTGAGCAAGGCTTCTAAAGGTCACTGCAGTTCTCTAACGTGTCTCTTATCTGGGCTGTGCTCAGAACTGGACCAAAGATATTTCGGATCAGTGCTGTCAAATTCTTGGCATTTCTGCCATTTTCTTTGGATTCCACTCTCAAATAGACAGAGGAAAATCAAGCCTAATTTAAAAATATTGAATTAAGAGCAGCTTTATCTCAAGGATGAGCAGAGAAGAGCTGTAGTATTTATAAATGATTCATCAAAGAATTCAGATGATTTATTCCTGAGGGTAAAATCCTCCAGATTTAAATAACAAAAAGACAGGCTTAACCCCATACAATAAGCACTATACTAAAGACATATTATAAATCCATCCTTTTACAAATCAGTATAAAATCAGGATACAATATAAAAAAGAAGGAAATGAAAACTGGAGAAGGAAGAGGAAGAAAACAAAGACAAGACCACCAGTACAGCATCTAGAAACAAAGTTCTTATAACACATGATATAGATCTCATCTTGATAAGCAGTAATAAATTTCCTTTCAAAGTAATCTACAAACTAATATTAATAGAAAAAAAAATCCAAGTTTATATACAGAATGTCAATTCATGTATGCTCTGACATTTAAACTGGTTTATAAAATTATGAAACCAAAGCTGCTAGAAATATTCACTTACAAGCAAATAAACATCCACCGTAGCATCTACAACCCAAACATTAGCAAATGTTGGTAAAAGCATGAGAAACAGACAGTGAATTAGTCAGCTTCTGGTCAATAAGTAAAATGAATTTTCTGTACTCTTTGCTTACTTTGGCTAAAAGGACTCACACTGGGAAAATTAATTGGATTTTGTAAAGCGCCATGGTTTGAAAAAGATCAGTGTTCTTTAGAATGAAAGTTATTTTTTAGTTCATGATTTTGTGATTGTTTCTTAAATGTGACGCACTCTAAGAAGCAATTGCTTTAAAAAAGCAATAGGTCAGTAATTGAACAGAAACTCAAAAATAGTAAAAAAAAAAAATCAGTGACAGCGAGGGACATAAAGAAATCAGAGACCATAAGAAATGGATGTGAGATAAAAATAACCATAGAATGCAGCTTTTTGTCCAAGCCTGGGTTTTTGTTGTGTGTTTTGGGTTTTTTTTCCCCATGAGGTAAATATTGATTTAAATCTCAAGTTTAGAACTGGACTCATAAACAATGCTATTATTCTGTTATTAGGAAAAGATTATAGCCAGAGCAAATCATCCAAACTCAGCTGAAGAGTCCAGCTGCCGCCACCAAGATGACTTGTGCAAGTCCCTGTCTGTACCAGAGGGCCCTATGGCTATACGTACTCTAGATACTGGGCCAGGGACTATTTTCTGACTTTTGGACCAGCTGATGCTTGTCCATAAGGCTAAAATAGTTTGGCTATGCTTAAAATGCTAAATGGCAATGCCATGTGGTTTGAGCTAATGCCTACACCATGGCCAACATTTGTTTGAAAAAGTATCTCTTTATCCAAGCCAAAAACTGTACCAGGAAACACGGTATCAGTTTAAGACTTGATATATCCCGATCTACTTTATAGTGTAGATGTAGTTAGGAGTATAGTCATACAAAATTACGTCTATACAGTGTTAATGCCAAAAAAAGTTTAAAATTTACCTGGATATTCTGAAAACTACCACAGATAAAATGTGGTTTTATTGCTTAAGGCATAAAAGGAGCTGACTCCTTTTTATTAGAGGGCTCACTCTCAAACTTACAGTTGTGTCTTACTGCAACACGACAAGAAAGTACTTTGCTTGCCACAACCGCATTGAAGCAATCAAGGTGTTATACCAACCAAGCGTTGGAGCTTCTGCCCATGGTCATGTAGAGCTTGATCTTGCAAGGAGCTGAGAGCCTGTTGGCACGTGGACTCACAGCCTGAGCACTTCAATTCAGGACTTAAACTCATGGCTGCTCCTCTCTAGGAAATCCCTTTGGCCATCAATGGCTTTGCTTAAGAAATGTAGTTCTGGGTAGGGGTCTAGAAGCAGCCGTTGACATAATTAAGCACAGATCTGCAGCTAACAAAATCCATTTCATTTATACTGTCTTCCCTAGGAGACAGATTAATTAGACTCAAAAAAGACTCTTTCTGGAGTTTTAAAAACAGTAAAAAAGATCCTCATTTAATGCTAATTATATTAATTGGCAAAATGACACTCTAATTGACAAAATGACATACATGTTGTCTTGCTCTGTCTCTGCTTTGTCATAATGCTGATTTCAAAATGACTTGCTTTTTCTTTGATCATGTATGTTGGTTTAAAAATTCACACAAGTACACACATATTGTATAGTCATGTGTATGCACACAGAGTTATTGCAAGTTCTGCAAGAGAAAAGACTGTGTCTGCAGATTCCATTCACTGCCTTAGAAATTCCTTGCAACAAAGAGAAAGTGTGTATTTTTAAAGTTACCTAACAAATTCCTCTAAGTTCCTCTCTAAAGCTTAATGTGATGTTTGTCAGATTCACGAGGCCAATCAGAGACACAAGCTATGGATGGCTTTGCAACAGCTGACCATTGTCACAATCCTCCTATAAGGGCTGTGATATACTGGTCACATTTGTGCAGAAGACTAAATGAGACCAACTCCTCCTGGCCAAAAGATTTTACGATAACATTGTGAAATCGAATGCTCTAATGACAAACAAACGAATGGTGTTCTTTAACAAAAGATTTCTCATAAGGCCCAGAAAATCCAGTGTTTACAATGCAGATCTGTAACCGTTTTTCAGAGGTGGTTGTTTGATCTTCCTACTTAGCTTATTCCTGCAGCGCAAAGCGAGATGCATGCTGGAGAGGAGATGTGCAGCGGGGTAGCCTTTTTGCACTAACCAATGTAATAAAGTAATTAAATCATAATAACCAAATCTGACTTGTTTGGAGAAACTTATTCAGAAATCTGAGTAATATTACGAAAATCCATACTTTGCTTGACACATACGCTCATCATTATGGATGAAGTTACACAAATCTCCCAGCATGTCAGATTGAATTATATCTTTTCAGCAGCATTTCTCAGTTGTCAAAACAACCTGTAGAATAGGTTTTCCTTTTGCTAAGCTTATAAATCAATTTCTCTGGAGTCACTGAAAATTTCTGTCCATGTCTTCTGAGTTTCATCTCAGTTAAATGTCTCGGCTAGTCAGACTAAAAGTTGAAGGGAAAAATATAAAAGGCTAGAATCTGAAACATGCTCAAGCTGAAAATCTTTGTGCTTTGGAATAGTAAAACCAAGAAGACCCTCAAGGAAAATGAGCCTGCTAGTGAAACTCAAGGATTCAGAATAAAATAATTTGCTTCATTATTTTCAAATAAAACCTAAATGAAATATTTTTTATCTCTATATATTTGTTTTTCTTGTTCTTGTATTCATGAACACATATTTTTCATTTTCTTTTCATTACCATCCTATTGTTAGAAGCTGCATTTTAATTATTTGGACAAGTTAACGGAAATATAGTACAAATTAATAGATAAAGCAATTTTCTACACAGCTTTTGTATAAATAATTTGAGATATTCAAGTAATAGTTTTGTATTTTCTTATCTGGCTCCTGTTGATTGCTAAAATTGTATGCTTAATATGATAAGTAAAAATACCAGTTTTGAAATTTACTGTATATTGATTATTGTGTGTTAAAAATTGACAATCAGGAGAGAAATAAGTGTAAATGCATTTAGGACGCTATAAATCATTTCAGATTGTTTAACAGAAAAACCTAGATTTAATTTCACTTATTAAAAACCTAAACAATAACTGCATATTATGTATTAATATTGTTTATTTATTGCAATTTTATATTCATATTTTAAAGAACCTTCCTGTTGACCAAAAGCATGACAAGCCATCAATCACAACAGCACCATCAAGAGATCCTTGCAGTCTCATGGTATATCTCCATACTGCAGCTTGCAGAAACGATCTGTACGTCAGCTGTCTACAATGATGAGACGTAAGGTTGGAGTTAACGCCAGCAGTGACACTGGAAAGGGGTTATATCGGGTTAACGTAACTCATGTTCACATTTGTTGACTCATTTTAAATTTGTTCTCTTCACTGTTATTATGAAATTCAAATATGAGCCATGACTGTAAAATGTTTATAAGCTGCAATGAAAACCTTTGCAATTTTGATTTGAAAGATCCAATGTTTTCATAGCATAAAAAAGAAATTGCATCAGAGTTTATACGAAAAAGCTAGCAAAAAGCAGAGGGAGAGACAGAGTATCAGAACTGGGAAAGAGCTATGTGCGAGTGTGCCTGCATGTCTCACATTTAGTCACGTAACCTTCCTGGTGTGTCCATGGGCGCTGTGAAAGACTGTCATTGACTTGGAGAAGTTTATTTGGTGGTATTTTTCATACCCACTTTCACCATGTCACATTTTGTCACACTTGTCCCCGTATGACATTCCTGTGGCCTTGAAATTCTCTGCCGTCCTATGGCCTCGACAAAAGCAACCACATCCCTCTGGACCATTGCAGAAGAACAGCAGCGGTGTGTGGGTGGTCAAGCCCAAGCTCCCCTCTGCACTCGTCTCTCTGCTGCACCAGACCTCTACCCTAACACTAATAACAACTGCAATTAGGGCTCCAGACAGTCCTCTGGATACTTCATGCAGTACCTGGAGGACCTCCCTACCTCTACCTGGCCCATGACATTGGGTGTTTGATATTGACCTGTCACATGTTCAGACAGGTCCCTCACACTCTCTTTCAGGAATCCCCTAAAGCTTAGAAGGAACAATTTGGGAATATCCGTACACTGTTTTCACTGTTCTGCTTCAAATCCTTATCCTTTAACTTTGCTTCTTGCAGGAAAACCTGATGCAGTTGGGTTCCCACCCTGCCATGTTGGCCAATATTACTTCACTGCTTCCTTTGGACGCTTGGCTGTGTTTACCTATTTAGTGCTTTCTGTCAGCTGCCAGAGACACCCAGAAACTTTACACTCTGTGTTTTTACAATGCCTTACTGTTCTCTGTAAGTGGGCCTTCTAGGGACTATAACAGTACAAATGCTACATGCTAAGTTCAATAAAATACTACCCCATAAATGAGAGCTACACAAATCCCAGCAACCTTTATCACAGACATGAAGCAGCAAATCTCCCCAGTCAGTAAGAATACAAAGAATACTCTAGAAATTTATCTCACTATTTAATATCTAAATTTCTTACACAAAAGGCAATTGAGGACTTCTTGAATAGCATTATATAATAATTCCCAAACAAAAACTGCATTAAGATAAAGTTACAATTGAACATACATATCAATAATTTAAGGTAAAATACATTACAGGGATATATATTTAGCCCCAAGCAAGATTTACAAACCTAGGAAGTTTACAGATCTGGTTATAGTGAAAAGAAAACCAAGGGTGTTTAAGAATTGGAAATGTTACAACAGCTGCCTCAGAACAGTGAAAGATGATGGCCACTATGAAAAAGGAGGCAGCATGCCTTTGGCATCAGACCTATTGAAAACATTGCTTCCATTTTCTAAAGAGGAATAAACTTTGTGGAATTCTTTGAAGGAAAATATTACATGGCGACCTCTATTGAAGAAGGCACTCATAAAAATCTGACTTCAAGTATTGAATAATTTGAGAGACCTATTAATAAAACTGTTTTATATATACGTTTACTTACGAATTCTCAAAAAAATGTTTATAAATTAAGTTATGTTACTTTGAATAATACATTGCAGTGTCGATATACAAGTGAAGTGAAATCCCACCTTTCAGCATTAAAACTCAACTCCCTATAGAACCATTAGTTGTGTTTCCAGACTTTGTTCATTTTTGCCTGGAAAACACATGGATTATACTACCATGTAAGCTAAAGGACTTAGAACCCCAAGTCATATCAAATAAAAAGACTTAGGGGTCCTATATCTTCCTGAAGTCATAGAGGGATTTTTTTTTTTAAATTGCACACAATTAACTGAATGCATGAACATAATTAAAAGCCTTAACATAATGAATTATTCTTATACTTAATGCAGGATTCCTGTCCCGAAAATACATTGCTAACCATGGTGCTCACAACCATTACTTATGCCCACACACAAAATCAGCTCGCTCATGGTAGTGCATACTAAAGCTTGAATAATAGCCTGGCTCCCCAGTAGATCTCAAAGTACTTTACAAATTAAAATGGACTGATATGACAATTGTCGGACATGCACAGCTTCCACTGAAGTCACAAAATTTATCTCAGGATTAAGCCATAGCCAAAGAGCCTGTTTTTGCACATTACTCACTAAAACTCCCCCTGGCTTCAAGACCCAGTGAACTCAGCAGGGATGCTTTGGTGAATGGGAAGTGCTGAACAGGGCTCTCACGAAATTTCACAATGCTCTTATTATCATGCTCCATTACCTCTTGCTACATCACACCTCATTTTACAAACAACACCATATAAAGGACCAAAGTGGTCTGCAATACCATAACAGTAGAAGAACCTAGAGAAAAAAGGCAAAAAAACTCAAAAACCACCTTGATAAGCAATGCAAATGTAAGTGGTAGAGTTAAGAAGAACCCACGATGCCTGGTTGTCAATCTTATGCTTTAACCACGAGGTCAAGAAGCCCTCTTCTGCTGGCATTGCCACAACAGACCATGAACTGAGAGTGAAAATCTGTGGGGAAACAAGGAAAATATGAGAAAGCACCTCTTCGGGCTTGGAAAAAAACCCTCACAGAACTCTTCTTTCTGTTAATCACATTGCAAGATTGGGGACCAGTGTCTTATACATAAAGCCAGTTCAAGACTCCTTTGATGTACAGGAAAAAGCGATCTTTTCTGTCCCAGGGACGAAAGGACGGGCCACTTCTGCAAAGAAACGCAGGGGGAGAGAGAGAAGGAGCAGAGCTGGGATGGAAAGGAAAGGGAGAGCCTCAGAGAGCGAGGCTCACCCCTCCTACCAACCAGACAAGGGACACTGACCCCTCCTGCAAAGCCAGAGGCAGCTGCCTGCAGGGCTCTCCAAGGCTCTGGCACAGGCGAAACAGGCAGAGGGGTTTTGCAACCCTTTCCTTCTGCAGCCCTTGCCCACTGCCTGCTCTTTCTATGCTTTAACCCCACCTTGTTTACATGGCCCAGTGTAAAATTTGTAATTCGCGTTAGTGTTTCGCTAGGGCTAAATTTACAAGTGGTTATACTATGATTTTTCCTGGAAATAGCAATAGAAACTTGAACACTGCATTCTTTCCTACGCAGAGTTTGAAATCTAGGCTATTAAACAATCTAAATCCTATTTTCTTTCTGAATAAATTTACCTACATTTTTATTTTTTAGCACTACCCATCACTTTCTTAGTGCTAGCCATTAATTATTTGGAAGCTTTGTAGCTTCCTTTGAGCTTATATTTGGTTTTCCAGCCATTTTATTTTTAATTTCACAGACCGAATTTTAATACATTGCCTACTGCAGCCATAAATCACTTAATCTGTTAGAAAGCAGATTGCTCAGTAATTGCCATTTTATTTACTATACTGATGCAAGCAATTTAAATACGATTGAGTTTTCAAACTTAGAAACAATGTAAAGAGACTTAGGAGAGAATGCAGCATAATTGTAAACAGCAATCAGTAGTCATTGTTTTCACTTGCATTACAATTAATGTTTAAAAAAAAGTACTAGATCAACTTTATGACTACTTGTTACTCAATGGCTGCTGTTAAGGTCTCAGTATCAACTGCTCATCTCTCCTCAGTGCTTTCCAGATCTAGAAATGCTATAGGAGACAATATGCCCTCCCTTGGATGAGGTAAGAGGAGCTGAGAAACGTGTTGTGCTATTTTTCAGTCGCTCTTGGCTAAACAAGAAATATTGAGAGATTTCAAAGGCAAAGACTCTCCTAAGCAGAAGACCAGAGATTCCTGGTAGACTGTGACAGGGAATCTACCTAAGTGACAATGCAATACTCTTTAATATCTTCACAGAAGTCAAAACTCTATTGTAAGAACCAGAGCAATTACACCAGTTGTAAATATTGACTTTTCTGGTAGATGACTTTTATCAGTCTGTTACCATAAGACCCATCTTAACAGACAGCACAGTATGACATCTGGACCTTTATTCACACAGAAGTACCAACCATTCTGTTACTGCTTTTCTGACACAGATTTGGACAGACTGAAGCTTCCCTGTGCCTAGCCTTTCCTATTGAGTGCCTTGGCATCTTCAAAGAGATAATATTAAACATAATAATAATAATATTTGGTGTATTGGCAGGCAGATTGGCAGGCACATTGGCAGGCATGTTGGCTTTAAGCCATCTGAATCTGGGCTTCTAGCATAACATCCCAGTGCAGTGAATGTTATACAACTTTCAGGGCAGAAAGGCACGAGCAGCAATCTTTCACTCTGAGAAGGACTTAATAACATCGACAAAGCCACTACCCTTATTTCCTCTTGTTTGCATGGAAGGAAGTATATATACACATAAATAAATATATCAATTGTTTCTTTTATCTTTAAATGATACTTTTTTTTTACCTTAAGGTCAAGCCTAACATTTGTAATATTGTTTACCTTCTCAGTACCCTCAGATTTTCCCATGCCTCTCTGACACCTACGGATTTATTCTGAAACATCACAGAAAGATCTCCAACAGCAGCATGTCCAGAAATGAAATGCAATTTAAAGAGCATAAACCCAACTTGTTTCATGATGGCAGTAATCTGTACCTCTTTTTCAGAAAAGCAAGTTTACCAGAACTGGTTTCTCTCCCTTACTCCTTATATTGTATATAAGGAGTTATTATTGTTATACTTTTGCTTTATACTTATTTGCCTTATACTTATTATTGTTATACTTTTACCCCTCAACTGAAAATATTCTCATTTGGAAAATAGTTCTGTTGCGCTCCTACTCGACTCTCAAGGCCAAGAAATGAGACATCTTATGAGCTCCTGTCTAGAGGATATCCTGGGAGGATTGACCACAATCTGAGGAGCAGAAAGTGTGGAGATGAGGTACCGAAACTGTATAAATCATAAGATACCACCAAACCTCTTTCAAATGGAAATAATTTGGACTTTTTCTAAACTCCTGTGATTTTCAAGTGAGATGTTTCATTTGGCAGATGAAAATTTCCATGGAAACCAGCTGGATTTGTGAAAAACTCTATTTACTAAAACTCCATAAACTTACATTATGAAAGGATTTAAACAGAAACAGATGACCACACTTCTCATTTCTTTGAAAACAGCTTGGAGGTGAAGCCCAGGCGCCAGCCAGGCCTGCCCCTACCCACACACTGGACTGCAGTTCCTTTAGCTCAGAACCGGTCATGCTTCATTCCCAGTACTTTAAACTCATTTCATATAGTGACTTAAAAGACATAATTGATGTAATTCTATCTCTTTTAGTGGAAATCAAATATTTATGGGGAGTTCACAAACAAGACAGAATAAGGCACTTATCTGTCCTCAAGATACTCAGCATTTTCCTTTGCAGCAGTTATTTCCATAATGCCGCAGATACTTCTCCTCTATTTGGGTTATTCTATGACAATGTTAAATGTATCAAGTTTATGAGTAATGACATTAATTTAGGAATTCTTTATTCCAATGCAGGTTGACTCCTACACATTGAAACTTATCGTTTCTGTACAATAATTAGCAGTTATATTGCTCTCTATACTTGCAAAACACAAATATTGGCTAATCCATAATACACTTTTCTGATCCTCAAGGGTGGCTGCACTGGTTAACAAGATAATCAGAAGAGAGTTATGCATAGTCAAAGAGAGAATCAGTACCCACTGACTGTCCGAACTCCAGTGTTCTCCTTGCCAACACCATCACCTGTTTGTGACACTTTGCTTTTGAATTTCTGTCACCACAGACTGCATAATTTTACATTTTTGCTGAATCCAACTGAAGAATGATAAAAATGTGAACGCTCTTCTGGTAGAAAATACTGAGATAGGCTTACAAACGGCTGGGAAGGATTACTAGCAACCCATCATAAAGAAGATACTCACCTTACACTGAGTTGTCCTCCTTTATAAAGGGGCTGAATTTCTAAGATAGATGCAAATTTCAGAGCACCTAGCAGAGATGCAAGGCATACAATTGCAGGAAAAAGTAAGGCAGCTACATTACTCTTGGGACACAAGCGGGACTATCTGTGTGTTACCCTCCAAGCCATATAAGCAGATCACCCTTATTCAGACCTAGCTTTGACAATTTATATCAGAGGCTGCCCAAATGGTTTAGGTGGTGGGGATCTCCACACAAAATGTTGCATAAACACACACGTACACATGTAACACAATGGAGGTTCAAAAGAACAATATTGAAAAGTATGGACACACACATACACACACAAAAAAAAAAACCCTTACAACCACAACGGAAGTACCCAGCTGTACAACAAGCTTTTAGCACTCACTTCGCAAACAAAACTACAGAAAAGTCAGAGTGTCAGGCTCTTGCAGTGCTCTCCTCTGGCCCCCTTTCACACTCAGTCCCCATTGCCACATGTCTGTCTCTGCAGGGGACAGGGGATACCCAGCAAAATCCTCACTGAGGGCTACTTTGCAGACCCATTTTCATACAATTTTTGTTTCTGTTGGTGGCCAGGCTGGTGCAAAAGCAATCTAAGAAAATTAGTTCTTGGCGATCAGTCTCAGCCATCCCCTCTGCATGCTCCCACATGTCCTGTCCACGCTTGGCACAAGAGGGAAGGAAGACTCAGGCATGGCACTGCAAATGCACGAGGACTCTGCGATGTGCTGAAGTGCTATATACATATACATGGAAATTCGTTACATGTCACTATTAACACAGAATGAAAAAGAAACATTTTAGAAAGATTTATAAAGTTCTGGTGGGTACGGACCCCAGTATCCACAAGGCAAGACGTGCCTTGATCTATATTGTGTAGTTTATCACCACAGAAAGATATCCTGAAATGCTGAGTAGCGAGATTTGCAAAAGCAGCTGATAAGTTTGGCAGCAGTTTTGGGGCCTCAATGTAGACAAACAGAAGGATCCAGATTTACTGGAGGGGGCAGGGAACTCAAATAAAAAAAACCCAGCAACAAAACCCCCTACTCTGTGTCTCTCCAAGAAAAAGAAAAAAATCTTGTCTAGGAGGCATATGCACTAAACTGAAGCTAAAGTAACCTGACTCTTAACAAGTTTGTTACACATTTCTTTGTGTATTTAGGCACCAAACAGCACTGAAGCAACAATTAAACTGAACATTTACAAATGTCATTCAAAGTTTGTAAAATCTGAATTTTCTGCATAATTCTGAGCTATTCTGTGTAAACCATTTAAAAGCAAATATGCTATATGTTAAGTGCTAGAAATAGTAATTATTACTTGGGTTAGTCTCACACGTTTCCTTTGCAAACTGCAAAGAGAATTAGAAAGTCACTAGTAAGTACTTCAAGGTGTCTACCAACAATCCTTCCAGAACAGGTGGCTAATGCCAGGCTTCTAAGTCCATGTTTAAGCTATAAAATATGATTAAATTGAATTTTAAGAGAATGGATCATTCACATAATTCAGCAGTGCAGCAGATCAGGATATTTCTATTTCACAGTTTAACGTTGAGCACCTGGCTTAGAAAATATTAATTATGATGTCTTTGAAACCATCTTCAACCCTGAAACCAAGGGGAAAAATTACTTATGTTCAACAGATACTAGAGCTTCTAAAAGAAGATGGATTCTCAGGTTAAAATACAGAGATTTTTACTTTATAGATAAATGATGTTATATCTTTAAAGGCTTCTCCACACTGAACTATGGTTAATATTCAATTTAAAAAAAATATTCCATTTACTTCAGCTTTCCCTTAAGTCTCTCATGTAGCCATTATACGGTAACCCATACAGGTGAGAGAGGCTAAAATCAAAGATACTATGTATCTTCAATGCACTCATCTATCATGTAAAAGGTTTTCTTACTCAAGATTACTATTAAGCAGAGGGGGGATTTTGAAGCTGACATGACATATGACATTCTTTCAATGATTCTGCAGTTAATTAAGTATTTTCAGTGAGTCTGTAGTTCAGTATTGAGATTGACAATGAAGTCTATATCTGATCCTTACTTCTCTTCTCAACTGCCAGGATAACAGCCATGAAAAAGAAAGTAATGTAAAAAAGAATGACGTAGATCAAGATCATGGAAAAAGGGGAATGTATTGTAGAAGTACCTCAGTAGTAAAGATTTTCAGAGGCATTGAACTGACTTGCTGAAAAATAGTTTTATCTCAGGCACAGCTTAGCTTGCTATCTGATACTGTACTATAACTTCTTACTTATCCTTCACACGCACTTACAATCTATGAACGCATGGCATACGACAGCTGTGAAGAGATCTATTGCAGGCATCCCATGCAGCTCTCAAAATCTGGCCCTGTGGATCCCAAATTCCAGTTTCCAATGATAGCGTGTGTGTGAGAGCGTGCATAAAAGGTTTTCTGTTCTTCCTAATAATGACATGATCACCTATCCATGAAGTGCACTCTGAATCTGTATTTATACTTTCACTAAATATCCGGTATGTTGCCATGCTCAGCGAGCAGAGATTGGAGTTAGGAAGGCACACAGAGCAGGGCAACTATTCACTGTTGTAAATGAAATCCTTTAAAAAGCTGTGCACGCAAGTGCCGTGCTCAGGAACACCTGAGAGTAGATCTTCCCTTTACTTCTTTGTCCCTCTCGTTTAAATAGTGCACGCTTTATTTTTTATTTCTCATGCTCTGCCATCATTCTCATCCACAGGCAATAAATTCAAATCAACCAACCAATTTACCTAAAATTCAAGTTAGAAGTAAATAATTATCTTTAAATCTTCTATCTTGCCTTGAAACTCTTAATTTTGTTATTTTTCTACTGGAATCACAACTTAAAGTTGCCTCTGATTTTTCCCATTTTTTTCTCCCTCCATCAAAACAATGATTGTAGTAACTTGCCTCAAGAATTATTCCTGAGAGAAAGTGTTGTCTAGTGACTACACCAAAGGCTTAGGTCTAAAAGAATTTATTTCTGGCTTCATTAGCAGTTCATCGGGTGACCTGGGGAAAGTAACTTTATCTGTCTGCCTAATGCTTTCCTAGTAGCTACTTCCCGGGGACTCCAGAAGTGGTTAATTCATCTAGTCTTAGCTTTGTCCATTCAGCCTAAGTTAGTCATCAAAGTTCCCTCTATAGGTAGTGAGAAGAGACTCATCTCATCCAAAAAGGCTGAACGAGCTCAGAGAGGTTTACATCTCTCCACTGAGAGACCTTGAGCAACCAGCCCCATTTCATTAAAAAAAAAAATTAATTTTTAATTTGCATTTGCCTAGCTCTGTAATATACTTAAAAGAAAACACCTGTATGTGTCAGGAACTATAAATTTAAAAATACAAATTATGAAAGACTGTCCCCAACACTTGTACTGACCTCACTGTGAATTTCATGCTGACAGCAGCCACAGCATGGGCCAAGAAAACCCCCGCTATGCCATCATCTCCTGTGACACTTAGCAATGCTACCGTAACAACTGTCACTTTATGTCAGACTTGCTCTCTTCCCTCAGCATGAAAGATCTCCAGAAGCAGGCTACAATCCCCACATCCTTTGGGAAACCTTCATCCCTTCATATCACGGATCTCGATTCTCTCCTATAGTTGCTCTTTTGCCCTTGCTGATGTTTTGCAAACAGAGAAAATGACACCAGAAATTCTCTCCTCAATTTGTCTCCTTCTAACTAAACACTGAAGCAAATGCACCTTGAACTTCCAGGATAGATTTGAAAGCCACACTTTTTTTTTTTTTCTTTTTAACAGATTCAAGAGCAGTTTTCTACGAAACCCCAGGAGAATATACTTTTAATTTCAAACCAAAATATTTTGCTTGCCCAGCATTTTTACACAAATTACTGCAGAGAAAGCTTAAATTTTTAGTATTCATATTCTTTGGGGACATAAGCCGAACACACAGGGATTGTACAGAACCTGTATTTTAGTATTAGCTTAAGTACATGAGTGTCAGCAATATTGACAATATTGTGAAATTTCATCCAATTTATGGACTGTTCTGTATTTTCAGCCATATCTCTACATGAAGTAATTCACCTGAAGGCAGAGAAAACCAGGTTTCTAGTGAGCTTCTGAACTCTATTAAAATAAAACATCTTAAACTGTTCAGATAAAAAATACTTTTTGTGAAGAATCTTCAGTATCTTTAATAGCCCAATCACCCAGGACCAGTTTCAAGTTACCATAATAGCCTCTAAACTGGAAGCTGTGTAAGTTATCCTGAAGACTAGGAAAAGCAGTAGCAATGAAATAGGACAGATTTATACTAACTATAATAGTAAAGAAGGAAAAAAATCTGACACTGAAGGTAACTAACAAGCAACGAAACACAGAAACAAACTATATCTTTGCAAAGTGCAAAAATCAGTGAGAAAGAAAAGATAACACCTTTTAAAGTAAATAGACGGAAATAAATATGAGCTTCTGAAGCCATACGATGTATGAAATGATGTCACTGTGAAAGAATTAAAATAGCAACAGTGTTGGTAAAATTTATTGCTTAAAAAGTAAAAAAGAAAGTAAACACGAAATGGCTTCAGTATGGAATGCATTCTTTTCCGGATGAAAAGCACAACTAGAAATTGAAAAAACGAAAGAGAGTAAGAGAAGAAACAAACACTGAAACGGGTTTAGAAATAATTTCAAGATTTTCCCTCAATGTGGTTCTGAAGCAACTTATCCCTGGGATCCCCTCTGCTAACTCCCAACTGCAGCTTTTCATTCCTTCCACGACGGTGAGACTCAAACACATTGCTGTGAACATTTCTGTATTGCCAGAGATATAAAACCAGGGTATTAAATAAAAAAGATAAACTACTGCTGTAGTATCACTGCAGTTACAAAATTGTTATTCCTCTTTACTGCTGAGAAACTACTAAAAGCCCAGTACACAAATCCGTACATATCTTTTCCATTGTTAGAAAGTCTTGTTTTCTGAAAAAGCTGTCATGTAAGGGCAAAACCCCAAGTAAAAGGGACTTCAGTTTAGTGAACTCTAAAACAGGGAAGAAAAGTGGGAAGAATTTGTAGCCCACACTTAACAGTTAAATTAGCAGCTGCAAACATAACAGCTGTTGCAAAAAGAAAATCAACTCTTTATTTGTGTTCCCAATGAGACTTATTAATCATTACCTTAACAAAACAGTAAAAAGAGGAAATTACTAAACTTTAACTAATAAATTGCTAAAGAAAAGCAATTAATAATCTCCAGCATGAGGATTTAACAAAACCACTTTTTTTTTTCCCCATGTATATATAAATATAATTAATCAGAGAAGTCTGTATATGAACAACAAAAACCTAAACAGGACCTGTACTATAACTGAAGCTTAAAAAAAACACTACAGAAAAAAACCCCACATAACTTCATGTTAGCACATTTAAAATGAAAACAAGAAAAGACAGGTTTTAAAAGGAAAACATGTTCTCCCTGCATAATTTCCTAAGGTTGACATTGACAACTTTATGGAAGAATATATTATTTAAGGACATTTAAAGCCTGTTAATAGAAACAAGAGCTAAATATGATTGAATTACAAAATAAGTACTTAAACTGAAACATTTATGAAAATGGGAATTGAGAAAGCTCAAGAGTCTGTAACAAAAGAGCAAATACAGCCTAGTAGATTGGGATGATTACATTAAACACAAACGAATCTGCACAAAAACATAAAGAAAATATATCAAAGCCATAAGTTGTTTCATGCATAGGGGATGCTGGCTATTTTAGACAAAGTAAAAAAGAAAAATTAGAATTCTACTTTTTTCATAAAATATTCAATGTTGGACGAGTTACACTAACTCTACCGGGAATGTGCTCTTTAAATTTAACAGAGGAATGAAAATATAACCTTTCGTGTCTTAGAAGAATCCTGCAAAGGCTTGACTTTAAAAGAACATTTGTAATCCCTGGTGCTTCTTCAGCTGTGGCACCTGAAGAGCTCCAGAAATATTTGTCTGTGCTGGGGCAATGCCCATGTACACAGGCAGAGTCATTTAGGGACTAGAGTTAATCTGCAGCAGGGTGGAAGCCGTGGCGAGGACAGCTCAGGCAAACAGAAAGGAAATGCTGTGATAAGAGAAAATAACTTGGAAGTGGATCAGGAGACTTTTAAACTGTCCTTTTAATTTTAAATAGGGTTTGTTTGTTTGGTTTTTTTTAATTGAGGTAAAGATAGTGTGAAGCTTACAATGAGATTATAAAGTCGACGACTTTGCTCCAACAATGTAAAAATAAAAGCAGTATATTCTAAGTAGTATGCAGCAACTAGAGGCACAAAAGCTATATCTAAGGTAAGGAGCTTACATGGCCAGACAAGTGGGGTACTATCTTGGGAACTGCTGCATTTGTCCTAAGGGTACCAAAGTCATATTTACTAGATTAAAAGAAAGAAAACCAGCAAATACCAATGTCAACATCTAACCATGTACGTTAACTGCTGACCTAACCTGGAACACTCAAGGATTAGTTTAAGTGCCAGAGTTTTAGCTTAGAGCACACCAATATCATTTGGTATGATTTGGTACATTACATGAAGTTGTGTATTGCAGCCACATAGTACTGTTAAACACCTTAATTTATAGAAAAATCTCTGCAACAATGAAGCAATTTGATGCTTAGTGAACTTCTGCACTTTGTTTGAAGCAAACCATGTTAAAATTTCTAGAAGGAGAACTAGTTTTGACAGCATAATCTGCAACCTGTCTAACCTCTCCTCAGTGAGCACTTCATGGACAAGCAAGGGAGGCATAGGCCTGACATTTAATCAGCTAGAGAAAACAATTTACTATTCTGCAACTTAGTAAAAAAAAATAAATTATCAGTAAATAAGGAAACAGTAGAGTTGGAGATGCCACTGTAAAGAGAGGGGTAAAAAAAAAGATAAAAGAAAAGAAAGCAGCCTTTGACACTGCTATCTGAATGAGACCGCAGTCCTTGTCTCCTACATGGGAGAACTTTGGTGCATTTTCAACTATTATCAATAAATTAGAACCTGAAATAAAAACTTCTCTGGTTTTGGAACAACACATCTTCTCTGGTGGCATCAAGTAAAAACAAAAAAGGCTCTAACAGAAAAAACCCCAAACCCCACACTTCCATAATGTCAAGCTTTCTTGTTTGTATTACTCCTTCCTTCTGAACTTTCCTAACCTAAAAAAAATGCACCGAACTTCTCAATGAAATTCACTCACTGAACTTCAGCAGGCCAATCTACAAAACATACGTCTAAACTGTTTTTTGCTTTATTAATCTTTACAGTGGTGATATTTTTGAACTGAGGACAAGGAGAGGATTTTTCACCCTCCCTATTCAGCAGGGCAGCACCCAGTGCAAGTACCACTATCTGCTTCTCCTGTTCTTTCTTCTCTTCCTAAGCTGTTGGCCACTGCTGGAAACAGGATCCTCAGCAAATGGGCCTTTGGTCAGACCCAGCTTGGCCATTCCAAGATTATGTTATCTTCTTTAATGCACATGCATGAAATATAACCTTAATATCTTGCATTCTTTGGCAATTTGATCCCAATGGCTTCCAGATGAAAGCCAACTGCTGTAATGCAACTTTATCCAAGTAATTAAGCTACATTGATTTCCAACAGCTGGGAAAAGGGGCCTTTAATGCAAGTATTCACATTTCAAAGTATAGAAGTGACCTAGACAAAGATGAATAAATAGAATTATTTATTGTTCCCATGTATTTTATATCTACCTTATTCCTGCAGCATCTAGAAAGGTTAAACACCTGAATCAGGAAAATATGTGACTGTTGTACCAAAACAGGAGACAAGTGTTTGTATTTTGAGGCAGGAACAGGGAATGAAACAGGAGAAAGACCTAAAAAGTATCCATGACTGTTCAGGGACAGACCTGTAAAAGTGATCCCTGCCTTTTTACTCTGATACTTTAAAAAGGGCAAATCTCATGCATTAGTAGGTCAGATGAATGTGTAAAACAAGGAGTATGTTTTTGTAAAAGCTGATGCTGCTTATGAGAGTTAGCTCTGTTACAATGCAATGTGAGCCTCCCAGATTCAGGAATAACAGAACTAAAAAGTGAATTTAGTACCATAGTACCATGAGATGTTTCTAACTGCAGATGCAGGTGTCCAGTAATTTCCCTAGCTAATGTCTGCAAAGACAGACACTGCCTATCCCAGTATCTCTCCGTCTGGTCCTCTAACTAAAACTTAGCTACTCACCGCACAGCGGGCACAGAGTACAGCATCACCCAGCAAGCAGCTAACAGCTCATTCAAAAAGTGATAAAGCAGAAATTCTCTCACTGCAACAACTTTTTGACCTCTTCATTGTCGGCTGGTCTAATCAATCTGTAATCAATGAATGCTTTCCCTATATGCAAGCTGTTAAGAAAGCAAGTTAATTGGCTCGCTTGAAAGATTTAAAGCACATGAAACTTCTGAGTGGTTTAACAGTTTTCCAGGGACTGTTGTGAGGGAATAGCTGCAGAGACACTGCAATGCAGCACATTGCAGCTCGCAGACCACTCACTGAATATTTTACAAAAATCTTAGGGCTAAGTTCTACCTTTTCACACTGCCGCAGGGGGAAGGAACACGAGCATTTGAGACTAAAATGTGCAATAAAGGTGTTTAGCAGCTTCATTAGGAGTCCAGTATTCTGTCTACCCCCACTCCTAGGCTATGTCTTTCAGGACAAATTGTCACTATTTCAACCAAAGTTCACTTTCCTTTGAAAATGTATTTCAGTTTCACTGACAAAATGTTTTTTTCTTAACTCCTTCCATACTGGGCTGTAATTTACAACTGTTGCAGCTAAAATCTAAGTGTGTCCTGCATAAAAACTTGGAGGTGTAAAAAGTGTTTCCCTATGTGGTATATATTCCCATTTTAATTTCTAATTAATTGTTTAATAGAGACACACTGTTCCACCCTAAGATTATTTTCCAGGCTCAGGTTTTTATCTTGCAGAAGAGAAGGGCCTGCTCACTAGCTCCATATTTGTACAATGCTTACAAGAGATCTGAGAGTAGCTATACTGGGAGGAGAGTTAAAATGCTTCCAAGAATATTAAAACTTGGAGAGAAAGCTAAATGTAAGTGATCGGTTCCTCTTTTAATTTTGTTCTGAGTAGCTTTTGGTCCTTAAATTCTCTTTAATTTCATTTCACCCCTGTGCAGAAGATGTGAGCTGCACAGGAAAACAAAAAGTCATCTTTCTGCAGGCTGCAGGATAGCTAGCGTACTCTGAATGGATGCATAAACCTCCATATGAACTACATCCACAAGGATTGTTAGAGATCATGGTGCTTAACGTTACTTGACCTCCATTTACACAATGCATGTGTCCATAAGACACAGTACACAGGCTATTTTCATTTCTTAAAAAAAACTGAAACGCCCAGAGTTATGGCTGCTATTCCTAAAGCTATAAACATATACTCTCACTGCTGAGCTCTGATTTTCTAATCTCAGTGTTTTGTTTTCCTCTTCCTCCTAATAATCTTTCCATATTTTTGTTCACAGAATTTGCATTTCTGTTTGGACTTTCATACGCCTTTTTTCTCTTCTATTTCTCAGGGAGAGGATGGAAACAAAGATGGTGAGTGTCCATGAGGAAAACAGGGACCGAAGAAGGTAAGAGCTGAGGAGTTGTTCTCTGCTCTTCATACTATCCCTTGTATTTCCATTCAGGTCCTTCTCATGAAATCACTGCTTGTATCTTCCATTCTCCCTTTGTTCACTGTATCTGTGCTCTTTTACAGAATTTTCTCCTATTTCCAAGACCACATTCATCTGAAGGACAAGCAGCGTGGTTCAGATAAGCACCATCACCAACCACATGTCTTGACAGCATTAAAAAAAAAAAATTGTGATGCCATTCTATTTTATCTGAGCCAGTCTCTGCATCTGTTTATTCCAGACAGGATGAGAAAACAAAGTGCCATAATATCAAGAGGAAAAGCTATTCAAGTTGATGGTAAGCACTACATTTTTTTGCAGGAGTTGCCATTCTCATGAGATTTGCTGCCAAGCCTATACACATAAATGCGAGGGGAGTTCATATGAGGCTGAGTATGAACTTTTGACTCTTTAAAACAAGGAAAGGGAAATTTAAACTTTGAAAGCTGTTTCTATAGTATTCACCTCATTTTCTTCCCACAGCAAAGTATGTTATTTGTTTTTGGAGACGTTGCCAAGATAAGTGAACTGTAAACTTTACTTTACTGCATAAAAACTAAATCATTGGAACATAAGCTTTTTCTGCTAACAATTTTAATTGCTAATCATCAACCAGCTTACAGTATTGACTGGTATTTATATCATCATTGCTTAATACTTGAAATATCAATAGCTAAAGGTCTCATTGAATATTTTTGTTTCCAACAACATCTAAAGGCTTAAAATCTGGAAAAGATTTAAAAAAAAAGTACTGGTTAACATCTGCAGTGGCTATTCTTGTATCTCGCTCAGAACCTGAAGTCGTAGTAACAACAACTCAGAGCTTCCAGTATGAAAATGGGAAAATCAAGCTACAAGCCTAGTTTGCTTATATACTTTACTAGTTTTGGAAGCGTTTTAAAGTGAGGAGCCCCTGGGGGAAGCACAGTTGTACAGTTTTAAGACTGTATTTTATGACTATGTTCCAATATATGTATCAAGATAAGATACGGTAAATAAGAGATCAGGTATAAATTACAGAGAAAGGACAAAAAGAGTTGTGCAGGATCTTCAGAATAAAATAAATATTTATGTTGATACAGAGTGTGTTTGTCTTTCTGTGTGACCTGTAAATGCTGAAATAATTCTCCGTGAAGGTTATTTAAACAACTGTTTTAAAACTGTTTCATCTTTCGTTGCTGTTAGGGTTTTTTAAAGAAAGGAATATTTCATTTTACATCCATATTTATGCAGTTTGCATTAACCAGCATGTCAGATTAAAGTGAAATACTTCAGCAGTAAGACAACACATGCTGGACAACTATTGAATACTCTCACTACCTTAAAAGATTCAATTGTTTCCTATAAAAAGGCTAACTTTTGGACCCTCGTCTTCAGCAGCTCCGCTCTCTCCAGTGTGTTTTGAACTATTTGGGTGAAACAGAAAACGGGCTGTGCTTCACTGACAAGAAGTCACACATCCAGGACTAGTCTGCCCTCAACAGGGTTTTTGGGGAATGGAGCAGCGTTATAGGAAAAATAGATTAAATATGCAATAGAACACTTAATGGATTTCATCAGCATTATTTGAATTGCATGTTCACCAAAACTGAGTCTGACATAGTATAGAGCTGGTAAAGTGTAGGGGAAAAGTATGTCAACTAGAAATTCAAATATAACAGGAAAAATCTGTCAAGCAATGTATTTTTTTGTCTATTAACAATGGCACAGAACAACTGTGAAATACCAGTGATTGCTACAAGTACTCAGACACCATGGTGATAATTGCAGTATAAAATTGCCAGACAGCAAACAAGACTGCTGGAACTAATGGGAACATCGTTTTGTTCAGTATCCAGAGTGGATAGCAACCTGTAATGGAATTGTTTTTCAATACTTTTTCTTTGAAGTAATTCTGATTATTATTTATGCATTTTTATATTAATATGTTCCATTTATTTAACTAAAGATAGACACTAGCAATTTCATTTGCTCTCATCTGTCCATTTCTTAGTATGGCCTAATTTGTTCTGTTTGCTGACTCCAGTGCAGATAAACCAATAAATGGATGCAAGGTATCAGATCTGAAGCATAATTGTAAGCAAGACTAAGATATCAGCTGTTTTTCCTCTTTGTGTGCTATCATCAGGATCCAGAGAAACAAAAGAAGGTATCATGTTGGATAAATTCTGGCAGTACTAATTCATTTGCCCCGTGTCTCTGAAAAAACTGACTAGTGCTTGTGAATTGAGCTGGAACTCTTTACCAAAAAGCGATAAAATAGTACCAACAAGTCTTTACAGACACTTGTAGTTGCTGAATTCACCTGGAAAGAGTTTCAGAGTAACAACTACTGTGGAGGAAAACCATCTTTAGTTCCTATCAGAAAGTAATATTCCTTTCATTAATTCCTTGAGAGCCTCAGATAGTCATTTGGGTCACAGCGTATGGACAATGAGAATAAGTTCTGCCTCTTAACTCTGGACTTCTACAAATCAATCAATGCCTACTTCTTCCCACTAAAACTAGCTTAAACTCTAGAAAGCTAAATATTAGACACCAAAAGCTGGATGAGATACATCCCACCTTAAATGTCTTCTATTTTGCTGATTCTCCTGTTGATGCTTTTATTTAGAAAGCTGCCATTTTCTCTAATAAGTACTTGTTATCTCAGTCTAATTGTCCCGGAGGTAGAAGGACACCGTCATCCAAAAGTAATAATGGGAAGCTCAATGCATTTGGCAGGAAGCATTTATCTTTGTTTAATTCTGATCTGACTGTCTGAAGCAACTTCAGATCACCCTGGCATTTCTGTTCGTTCTTAACTTATCTTTTGCACTATCTGTCTCCAGAAGGAGAATAGAAAAGAATGTAAAATGAGCAACAATGAAAATAAAATTATGAACTAAGTGTTGATTACTGTCTTATGATATGCACATTTAAAGATAGTTCTTATAGTTGCATAAAACCCTCCTGAAAGCAAAATCTGGGACAAAAATACAGCCATTTCCTTGGCACAGAATTGCCACTTGAATCTTCATTCCAGATGCCTTCTGATGATAACTGGGAAAAGCACTATCTACAGCAGCCTCATCCTGTTAAATGGGTGGCTTTAAAGCACTTATCTTTTACCATATGTCTTTAAGTTTATTATTTTGCTTACCCTCCGGCTGGTATTGTGCTATGATTGTTACCGTCTGCCCTGCTCCTTTTAGTGCAGCTGCAGCCTGCTCGTGGGTAGCACCTCGAAGATCGATACCGTTCACCTACAGAAGGAATGCAAACAACAACAGATCTGAGTAGTTTAACATTAGACAGAAAGACAGAGGTGTTTTGGGTTTTTTTTAAGTATCTGATGGATGTAAATAGAATCATAGAATCATAGAATCATTATGGTTGGAAGAGACCTCAAAGATCATCAAGTCCAACCGTATACCTGATGCCACCCTGTCCACTAAACCATGTCTTGAAGTGCCACATCTAAATGTCAGGTTGTCCAGATGCAAAAGCGAAAACACAAAATTAAAAAGGCTGAGGGGTGTTACCTATGACCAGCCATGAGGATCTGCACTAATGCTGCACACCATAGTTTGCCTATGCTTATCCATGCATATTCTCTGACCACTACTTTTTGGGGTTTCCTGCTCTATGGAATTTACATTTTTGGTTATCTCTTAATCAATCAATATCATTTAATATATAAGGCTCAAAAGATAAATTTTCTGTGGTGCTTGAAGGTCACTGTAGAATACTGCAAGCAAGGAAACTGCACCTTTAGCCAGCCTCTGCAAGCCTAGCCTGTAGCATCAGGGAAACCTGGAGATACAGAGAGCATCTCTAACAAAACCTGTTGGTTGGAGAACTTCCAGAGCAGAAACCCCATCTACCATTTTCTTTTCAGCAACTCCTCCTGCTATTG
Source organism: Cariama cristata (assembly GCF_000690535.1). NCBI lineage: Eukaryota > Metazoa > Chordata > Aves > Cariamiformes > Cariamidae > Cariama > Cariama cristata. Next base: position 35,946 of record NW_009605357.1, on the reverse strand, counting down.
CCTAGAAATACTCCCATCTTGCACATAACAGCAATGGAGTTGCTATCAGATACAGCATCACCACCTCTGGCTATTGGACATTAATAGATGCCTCCATGGGGTTCCTCTTACTTAACAATTTTTAGCTGCGTAAGCAGTGGAAGTGGAACAGAGTATAACAAAGTAGGGAATGCACCCCTAAAACTCAGAGGCAGTTCCACAACTCTTTTGATTTGTATCTCTGATGTTAAATGTTTTATCAGCAGCATCCCAAGTAAGCAACAGAATTCATACATGGAATTATTAACTGCTCCAGTAACTTGAATCTTGCTTTCCAGTGTTATGGTTTGGCTATACTGAAGTGTGTGAGATTTCTTTTTTTTATTTGTTAATATATTTATTTGTCTTTCCTCTTCACTTCTACAGGTTTCCACTGCATAATGTTTCAGTGAAGAACAGGAAACTTTTGACATGTAAACAACCTCAGCAGGATAGAAATCCATTTCTGATTGCTCAAGAAAAGAAAATAAAAAAGAAATGAAATAAAGGGTGAAGGGAAGAAAGAGAACAACGCCATAGATTTCACAGGCAAACAGGCCAAAACACAAGCCCAAAATTCTCAGCAATAGCAACTACTGGTGTTTATTTTTATCAAGTACTATCACAAGATGACTAAGTGCATATTGAAAATATGGATATTATTTAAATTTTAACAACTTTTTAAGGCTTACAAAAATAAATTTGGTTTCATAGAACTTTACAAATAACACCTATTAAATTTGTTAGGAATATATTTATTTTGATCAATTACATTTAGAAAGAGGCCCATCTTAACTTGCTGCCTTTCACCAAATTTTAGAGAATGTGATGTTTCAGGAACATGTTTAATTATTATTTATCATAGAATCATGGAATAGTTTGGGTTGGAAGGGACTTTCAAAGGCCACCTAGTCCAACCCCCCTGCCATGAGCAGGGACATCTTCAACTCGATCAGGTTGCTCAGAGCCCCATCCAACTTGGCCTTGAATGTTTCCAGGGATAAGGCATCTACTACCTCTCTGGGCAACCTGTGCCAGTGTTTCACTACCCTCATCGTAAAAAAGTTCTTGCTTATTTGCATGACAAAATCTAGTCTTCACTAGTATGTGAACAGCATTTAGACTATTATTCTTGGTAAAACTAATTTGTGATAGCAATAATATAAAGCCCAGGAGACCCCACGGTTTCTGATCCAGAAGACTTCATTATGCTGACTTTTTTGAGTTAATTTGTCCACATGTGCATTCCACAGTGGAGAGTATGAATACTATTACTGTGCTGGTAATGCCTGCTTGATCCATGCATGAACTTAACTTTGGGGCAGCATATGAATGGCATACGAGACAGCACAGTACCAAACCACCATCACGTTGTGGGGACTTCTTTGCTAGGACAGGAATCTCAGCAGACAGGAGGGAGGATGACTGGTAGAGTATATACAGGGGCAAAATATTTTAAGCACTAAAGTAGCTTCTATAGGATAGAAACCTTGTAGTAGAAGTGTAGGCTGGAAGACTACCATACCTAAAGAAACATTCAAAGCAAATGTCTGTGCCAGAACATAATGCTTTATGAGAATAGATATGTACAGATCCCCATGTAGTTACAACCACAGAGAAAAACTGAAGGTAAGCTATGACAATAATTCAGTGTTCTGGTATTGCCATGTATTAGTGTCTTTGGCTCATATATTTCAAAGCATTATATGCTGATAAATACACTCTGATAACTTCCACAACATTTTTGTCACCTGAAGTGTGCGAAATTCATATTGTTTTTACAATTTCTATCCAGATTGTGTAAAGGGAAGTGAATATCTTTATTCACAAGTAATGCTTTAATGTTCCTGAAAAGAAGTTCTGAGCATAGGGCAAATGTAAGACAATAAGCTTCATAATTCATCTAACACAAGAGTTCTCAGTTGTCCCATCTTCCTGTTTGAAAGCAATGGCTGTAAAAATGGCTGATGGAAGCTTTCCAAAAAACCGAGCCAATGAGCCAAAGGTTCAGATGGTTTCATCAGTTCGGTACATAAACCTCAAGTTAGGTGGATGGCAAGACTAACATAGACTCCTGTAAAAAACTCACTGAAATTCACTCCAGGAATACAGCATCTTAGAAGGCAATAATTAAGTGAGTACTAATAGAACAAAGGAGATAATCAGAGCTTTTGGTACCATAAAATCTAATATATTTTAATGCACAACACTGAGAATATCTAAAGAGGTGTATGATGTCAATTAGGACTTAGTTTGCAACCTTTGTGGAGAATACAAGCTTCCTGAAAGGAGCACAATTTAGACTACTGCTGTGAAAGAAAGAGGTGTTGTGCCCCACTTTTACTGAGTGATGATGCCATGACACTTGATGCTGCATTGCCATGGGCACAGATGTACCAGCACTACAATTACTCATTAACTCAGCACTGTAGTCACAGCTTTGGTACTGTGGAGGTCCGAGCAGAACACCTAAGTTTAGGTGGCACAGTGTCTGTATCATGACATAAAGGAAACCTCAGCCTTGATTCTCTGAAGACAGTTTTGAAGTCAAGTCACATTTCCTTTAATAGAAAGCATGGCTTTTATCTATGTGATTTTCCCTTTCATAACTGGAGTCTTTGAGAGAATCCTGAGAAAGAAGCAATAGGATGAACTGAAGAAAAGCTTATAGGACCATTCCTGAATTCCTGAGCTCGGGAGCTGGATATGGATGATGTCTCCTCATCAGTATTAGAAGGTCCAGGAAAAAAAAAATTAGTAATTTTGTTTAGGCTTAAGCTTGAAGACTGTGGACTTCAGGAGAACGCAAGACTCTCTTAAGCAATACAAGAAAACATTCTGGTGGTCTGTTAAGAGTTGTGTTAACAGAACATGAAGCTTTAAAAATCGTTAATAAATTGTAATAATCTCTCTATAGGAGAGGATGTATGAAAGAATAAAGAAACCACATGCTTATTCTCCTCCTCCTCCGAAAAACAATAGTTTTACCTATATGTGATCTAATAACTAAGATCCTAATAATGCATCAAGAATATCAATATAAGACAGGAATTCTACCAGAGTTAAGTTGCACAAACATTTTTGACTTTTCCACAGAACAACAAGAAGCCACTGAAATGGCAGTTGAGTACTTTCTGCCCTTTGCATGCTCATTCTGGAAGAAATGATTGCCCAAGGTGCAAACACAACACATTATAGTGAGCGAATTTCTCTGAAAATTAGTTCACTTTTCTGCTAGGATATATGCGGGGAAGCACACTTGAGGAAGACTTACAGGTCTGAGTGATTGAAATCAAAAGAGCAAGGACAAGAAATGTCAGAGAGAAAATAATACATCAGTCCCATCTTCTGCAATTTTTACCAAGATGATTATCAAAGTAGATAAAACAGATAAAGTAATGTTGAACAGTAAACGACCTGACTATACTAAGTTGCCAAAATAGTGACCTCCCTCCTGAAGATGCATAGCTGCACAGTAAAATCAAACATTGCCAAATAGGTAGGTAGAAGTCTGTTTGCATGCTATTTTGCTCACCAATACCTGACAGAAGGTCACTGCAGAATAATAGGCATTAAATTTAGAAAGGACTTATAACCTAGTCTGACTTCCTAAAGAACAAGAAGAGTAGATGCTAACTTGATTTCTGGTTATTATTTTCCAATATTTTAAAGCAAACATAATCAAGTCCCAAACTTGCTAGTTGAAAAACAGCTTATTCATGTAGCAACATTAAATCTTGATGAAAACCACCATTAATTTACACATTTTGATAAAATTCTTACCCTCTGGCCCAAATGAACAAGTTTCTGAAAGGGTAAAACAAATAATACACTGTCTTGCCTCTTCCTCCAAAACAATGTCTTAATTATAACAATTGTGTGCGGTGATATTTTTCCCTGACATGATTTCATTGCAAACTGTTAAATCTGATTTCAATTACTGCTTTCAATTAATTTAACGTAGTTTATGTTAAGAATAATCAGTAGAAGAAAGAAAAAAAAAAAACAAACAGAAAGAGTTGCAAGTACATGCAGGAAAGTTTAATAAATATCAAAGGTGTTTTGTTTTGTTTGTTTGTTTTTTCTTATTAAATGGGCTGGCTTCCTTTAAGAAGCATTATATAACAAGCAAAGTAGCACTGCTGTTCTGAGCTCGTCTGCACAATCCTGATGTCCTGGCCCAGAATGAACTTGACTGCACAATTTCTGATGCCTAAATCCAAAATGGATCTGACATAATGGAAATAAGAAGAGCCTCCAGCTTACACAGATGTCTGTCTCTTCTGCATGCTGTGGCAAAAAGCAGTTAGGAAGCTTACAAAAAGAAGTGCCGCAATGGAAGATTATAGTTTAAAACTACAGACAAATCTAAACAGAGGTGAAAAAGACGCAGCTATAGGTCACAGTAATTATAGTAATTGTCTTTGCATCCATTGACTCAACGTAAAGCATGATCTACTTCATTAAATACTGAATCATAATCTAAACGAAAGGTAAGATTTATATTTTGGATAGATCGAATTCTTCTAAATTTGGAAGAGATATATTGCCTTTAAAATATCTGAATAGCCTATATTAGCACAAATTGGTTCAATTCTAAACAGTCCCACTTAAAGACTTACTACAGCCTGATTGTCGTCTGTTAGAATGCTTGAGCATGATTCATATGTAGGTCATTCAAACAGAGGCTAGCAGAATAATCTGTTTTATTTAGCCATTTATTTATTTAAGCCACCTCATTTTGTGTTTGTACAGTGATTAAAGGAACACTTGGAATGTCTTGTTGAATTGGAAAGGAAAAGCAAAACACATCCCTTCTCTGGGGAGGAAACATAAAGGATTTCTTTTCATGTTTTCTTTGAACTGTCACTGACATAGTACAGTGCTTTTATACAGTAAATTGAATGGTGAAGAAAAGGTACCTTTTTACCACGGAATAAACAACAAACTGGATTTTTCAAGTTGTGGCTGAATTCTTTTATTTTTTGAACTTTGAACTCCTAAAATAAGAGCTTTTGGTATCTGAAAAAGCAAACAGAAGTCTGAATAAAGACAACTCTTTAGACCCAGAATTGCCATTGTTTGCATTAAGAGAAGACACAAAGGACCCTATTTATCTGCCTTAACTTTGCACGCCAACATAAGTATTCTCAAGCACATTAACAAGAGATGAGAGGAAAGCTGAGCCATGTTCTCCAGCAGTCCTGCTTAGTTATTAGAAATGGAACGTGTAGCATCAGCCCTTAGGTCTTCCAGCAAGACAGGGAACCTTGGGGAAGACTTTCCTTACAAGCAGGTGACATAATCATTCCACACAACGGCCAACACAACTCTGACAACTGATCAAGTCCAGCAAAAAGCAAAATAATCCTAAGAAACTCATCTTTGTTGCCAAAGTACAGCCCTTGAGCTGCGATCTTTTTCAGCTTAGGCAGGCCTTCTTTTTACAAAGCGAAGCCCACACACCCAGCTTGAGGCCGAAGTTCTGCAGAGGACGGCCAGAGGAGCATTGCTTAGTGTCGTGACAGCTCTGGGAACCCCGACCGGGGCATGGCCGTGGGAAATGGCACACCGGGGGAAAAAAAATGCCAGTATCGGACACTCCTTGCCTTGCTAGTGAAGAAAAGTTTAGAAATAGAAAGAAAGGAGAAATACACAGGGGGAAAAGTGTCTTCACTCTCCAGCTTAGCTTGCGTTAATTTTTCAGGCTCACTTTATGGCTCTTCTCTCACTTTTCTCGCTTCTGATCTTTTCTGTGCCTACACTTCCTTCCGATCAGTTAGAACTGCTTAGTTCAGCACATACAAGCACAGTGGTTGTCTCATCCTGAGCTCCACTGAAAATGTATCATGTCATGTCTGCTGTTCTCCACGCCCACCATCCTCCTTCTCTCTTTTCATGGGCCAGCAATTTCAATGATCTTTTCAGTTTTCCTTGTCTTGCTACCTTAGAGTTACGACTTTTGCCTCTAGTAAACTGGTCCTTATGCTCTGATAAGCTGGGCATTCTACAGGCAAACTCTTCTCTCTCTGGAAAACAAGAACCACTGTGGGGGTACGAGCTATATCATTTTGTATGCCTTTTTCTTCCAGGAAGTTTAAGGAGGCAGCTAAACCAACTGAAAGAGGTAAACAAAACATTACATCTTTGAAGCACGAAGAAAATTAATATTACGTTATTGAAGAGGTGTCCTGTGGACACTGCATTTTACAGTAGGAACCAACAAGCTTTATCACTCACCAGACCACATGAATTATTCCAAATGGTACCTGTTAAGCCTATAACCATGGACAAAGGCTTACTTTTTAATCCAAACTGTACAGAAATTATTCTGATAGAAGATCTTCTTCCCATGTGACTGTGAATGATGCCAGACTGGCAATCTTTGAGACTGAAATAATTTCACTGAAGAGTTCACTGCAGTGACAGCTTAAGAGCCATTTCCCCTCAGTCCCATCAGAATTCCTCAAAATGTTGTTTAAACTGGGTTTGAAATAAATGACAGCTTTTGAAAAGGACACATAGGCTCACTGGAGCCTGAGTGGACATGAAACGTACTTCATTCAGGTCACTAAATAGCTACCAGCTAGTTCAATTACCAACCTGGACTGGATGTGACCCAGCAACTACGAGGTGATCAATGGCATTTTGTCTCACTGCTAAATGGTAAAGTCTAGACAGAGGCATGCATGTAGTCTTTTCATATTAAGGCAACTGGTACTACCAATGAAAAATATCATATATGAGTACCGTGCTAGCTAGTAACACAAGCCAATATTTATTAACTATTTTTTAAATAAATACAAATAGTTTTTCTTTAATGTGATAGATAAAGCACTCATCCATCAAACACAATACTTAGTAAGTAAGAATATTAATTTATGTTAAAACGGAGACCTCCTCATAAGCTCTTAAATTCGAATCTAGTTGCTGCTTTTTTACCTTCCCTCCTCCTGTGTGGTCCCTCAAACATCCTTATATTTCTGCCACCACCTAGTCTCATGGATCTCCCTACAGTGTCATCTTTTCAAGCCTTCACGCATTCCCCCTCCTTTGCAGTTCACGCTATCTTCCTACTTCGAATTGATAAAATATCAAACTGTCCCTCCTCCCTCCTCCAGCTTCCATTTTACACATGACTGTTACTTCCATTCACTTTCCTGACTTTCTGATATAATCCTCTTTCTCCCTAGATCTATTTTCAGCATTTGGATTTCCCTGTCTCCTGCTCTCATCCTGGGTCATTTAGACATTCCCCTATTAGTAGCATTTATTTCACATACATTCATACCCACACAGTTCTAAAAGGTATTTTTCCTTCCAGTATATGGATATAGCTAAACTATCATTGATCAGTTTTGCTCATAATGCTGCAGGGTTCTTGTTTCACATTTGAATTTCAAAGGATGGTATAAGCAGAAATAATTATTGAAATTCTCCTGCTTCTGAAATGAAGTAAAAGTTTCCGTTTTAATAAGTGCCTTGTAACTCAAAGATGGTAAGAACTTAATTCCAGCTGAAGCCAATAAGCAACAGGCACTCAGGAACTGAAATAAAAAGGCAAAACAATTTTAGATGCCTCTTAGAGACAGAAAGGCATTGGTGATTTGCCTGACCCCAAGCACTGAGTTAGCGGCAAATTCAAAATCTGAAATCCTTGCTTTGATCTCTACTTGATTGGCCTTTTGATTTGATGTGTCCACATCCACAGAATATGGCAATGTGGCCTATGAGAGGTGAGATGGCCATTGGCTTGTGTCATGGCAAATCTGTACTGCATTCAATCCAGTAACCATGAGGCAATGCATCAATGGTTGAGCGGAACATTGTCTAACTGGAATCTTCAGCTCTAGATGAAGTAAGTGTTCAGTGCTCACATTTTATATTAAAACTACCTGAATCACAACATTCATAGTTTGTTTGTGGCTCTACAGATTAGGACTATGTGACACTGATACTTTGAATAGATGATGCTCCATACTCTCAAATAAAGCATGTTTTTTAAAACCAATGGAAAGGAAACAGCTCTTGTACTCTGTAAGTAGTTTTGCTTTCGTTATTGTTATTTCGTTATCCTGGTGGCTTGCTGGTTCAAATAAAGGGCATATCTATCTTGTTTTTTTCAAAAGGATATCCAAAATCTCTTCCAACAAATTATTGCAGATATCCCTCAAAAACCCTATTTAATGGATGGCCAATTTCTATTATTTTGCAGCTCATGTCATATGGTAATTTTTTTAATCACTCAGGAACTCCAAACTCACTGGGCAGTAGAGCAGAACGATGCCTGAAGTCTAGTCTGTTCAAGTACAAGGCAAAAGGCCAGCCTGGGGCAAATCTCTGAATGAATAAAGCTCAGGGATGCAGCCGTTTTGTCCAGCAGTAGTAGTCTGGCTTTCAAATTTGTGTTTCTAGTTTCCCTTCATTGTGAGGCTGACAGTAAGGCTACACTGAGGGGTGTAAAGCTCACTCCAAATCTTCAGTGTATCAGATGTGACACAATTCTGTTTGACAGTCTTAAAACAAAATTTGCTAAGTCAGAACATTTGAACTGAATGTGAACTCCTCCTTAAATTATTAGGAGCTGAAGAGCAAGTAATCTGGCATCAGATCATTTCTACTCATTGAGGCAATTGTAAAATGAATGTTTTAGAGGCAACTGATGATTTCATCACAGTAAAAATACACAACCTCCAGTCTAGGCCGATTTACTAGCTTTGCATGACACATAACTGACAGGTCTGATAGCTAACACTGCTTGGTAAAAAGAGACATACCTTATTCATGAGAATTGTTAGTATAATTTATTAAGTTCTGATCATGTGCTTGGAAATGTCAGAGTTAATTTAGGAAACAGTTACTGTATCAAGGCAATTGCAATATATGTTATGGATTGCAGAAAGATGGGGGAGGAGAGGGAGAGAGAGGGAGAGAGGGAAATCCATCTAGAAGACGGATTCCTAGATTAATAAAAGACAAAAGGAAGCTCTTCGGTCACCAACGTATGTAGTATTCCAGCATATGCAGGTGGTAATTTTTTCCCTAGAAGCTCCATTAAGCTTGTATTTTAGAAAGTCATCTATTTTATTTTGAAGTTCCAAAGTGACAAGTCTACGAGCATCTATGGCAATATAACCCAGTTACCCTGACTACAAAACAAGTGCATCATGTTTCGATGTTGAATGTGTCTAAATTCAACTTCCAGCCATCAGATCATGTATATTTATCAACAACACTGAAAGCCAGTTTGCTACCAGCTCTCTTCTCCAAGGGTAAGTATTTCCAGATGGTAGTGTTTACTTTGACACAGTTCGTACTTCATTAAAGTGAATTTTTACAGTCAGGGAGGATGCATGGGCTTTCCTAACATAGGTTCTAAACTCCAAGGCTTCATGGGAAAAATGTCACTGTTTTTTTTTTAATAAACTATTTCTTTAAATATATAAAAGAGAGGGTTTTCAAAAGCATGACTTTGCGTTTGCATCCAGCTTTTGTTCATTGGGTGTCCAGTTGCCTTCTGTACCTCTAAAAATCTCTTCTTGCCCAGGGAAGTTGTATGGGCGATTCAGATTTGTCATGTGTAATGTTTTTGGTTCATCATGATGACAGCAAGTACCGAACGTATGTCTGCAGACATTGTAAAAGGTGAAACTAAGTTTATCTGGAAAGGTGGAGCACTGTGCACCCAGATGATCCCATAGAAATATAAATAGGTTGAGGACTCCTAGTGACCTACTGTCATTTCTAACTCACCCTCAAGTCCCAGACTTTCCCAATGTTGTCAGCAATGTCTGAGCTTGCATTAACCAGCTCTTTGCCCTAGGTCTTCCCATTAGATCCTGCCATGACAGCATCTTTGCTTTTCTCTGTTTTTCTCTAGTTTGTGGGGGGCCTTGTGGTCAGCCACTGTATGAAGATGTTGATAGGCAGCTTACAGGGGCAGCAAGTTTGTGGTAAAATGACATCTCTTGCTTCTTCTCCAGCCCTGTGGCTCTCACTCTTTCAGGAAGGAGATTACAATTGGCAATTTATTTTTGAAAAATTCATAGGGGTTATCAGTCCTCCTTCTGTTGTATTCTAAGTATCTGCAATTACTTCTCACAGAAGTTTTACTATTTTACATTATAAGGTTACTCAAGGGCAAGTTGTGTTTCATTCTCCCATTCTTAGGCCATTCTTCCTTATTGGTCAGAATAAAACCTGGAATTATCTGACTTACACTTGCTTTTTCCATATTCCCCACCAAAAAGCTTCATGAATGTTTGGTCAGTCTGGATGGCATCTATTTCAACAAAGGGAAGTTATTGGTCAGAATAAAACCTGGAATTATCTGACTTACACTTGCTTTTTCCATATTCCCCACCAAAAAGATTCATGAAGGGAAGTCATGCCAAATTCTCTATAATCAGTGGAAAGAAATACACACTTTTACAGTACAATGGTCATCTGACCTGTGTAAAATGTCTACTTTAGGGCAAGGTAAATCGCACTCCAGAAGTGGCTACATCAGGCTACAGGGTGAGCCAGAAGGGTTATATGCCCTGCGTTTCCCGCTATTAACAAAGCCTGAATTTAGATTAATCCACTATTTGCTCCTAAGGAGCTTAATCTACCTGCCCTTCTAGTTGGTGTGATCCTATTAACATATGACATACCCTGTCATACTCTCAGTGCCCTTTCTCTCCAGAGATTTCCTTGTTACAGCTCTACAACATATATCACCTACCATGCAGTATTGATCCTTTGGATACACTTAGCAACACATTCTCCCTTGATTTTCAAACAAATTCTACTTCATTAAAACAGTCCAATCATGTGAATTGATCTACCCATTTAAGTCGCTGATTAAACACTAACATTCCCAATATATAACGTACAATGCTCTACACATTACTACAAAGCAAGTTTACATAGTTGTATTTTTCCTATCGGCTGAGTAGGATTAATGTTAAAACCATAAAGGGAGTCTTCATGGACAAGTGCAGCTAAAGGCCACAGAATTTGATAGACTCTCCTGTGCCGGAGGACAGAGTTCTATACCATTCACACCACCACAGGGAGGTAGGCATCCTAAGGGTACGGTCAGTGCTTCTGCAAATCATTCTTCTAAGGCAAAGGGAGTATCTCTTATAATCCTAATGCTATTACACAAGACTGACAAACTGATCCTCTATGGAGAGAAGACTCCAGGCCCTATAGAGATGATTCAAACATTTTCCAAGGCAGCTGCAGGTTGGAAAAAAAAATCTGAGAAGGAAAACCAAATGGTATTTGTCATTTTTCTTAGTTTTGTAACTAGGTAACAAAATGCACTCTTTGCCCTAAGTAGCTTTACTGCTTTTACCATGAGCAAAAAGCCATTTTAAATTAGAAAGCTGAACGCTTCTTTGCACCAAAGTAAGGGAAATCAATCTGAAATTCAGTGCTAACTGTAGTAAATATAAAACATAAACTTTTGCTATAAATAAGCATAGAGTCCTTACACTCTATCCTGTTCTATACACACACATTTTGGAGTAGAAATTAAAGAACATTATATTTTTTCAAATGCATATTGTATTTTTGCTACAGATGTGAGTGAGAAGGTGGGTAGGAGTTGTGTGGGAGGAACTAAGTAGAAAGAAGTGTTTAATCTGTTCATAAGGGAAAGCAAACATCTCAGAAAAAAATGACAGCAGGACAATGCACAGATACAAGACAAAATCTGATCAATATAAAAGATCACCTTCTCTCTACAAGGGAGAATCTTGTATAAAAGACCAGAGAGAGTACTGAAGTGAGATGCTCAAATATCTGCATTGCAAACTAACCATATATGATGTCATTTACCAGTGACAGAAAACCCCACAGAACGTCTCTGGTAGCCCTTTCCCAGTGCATAGTTTTTCGATTCTCAGAAACTAGTAGGGGAAAAAAGATACTGTCTTTCCCCATATATGAATACAACCTGGTACTATGCCAGATCAAGAGGAAAATCATACAGCATACGGTTAACTTCATTCATCTGATTCAGGTTAGATGGGACGGAAAATAGAAGCATTACAAGAGTACTACCTGCATCTTCACAGTGCAGCCTGTTCTTTTTCTACTCTTTTTCCTGTTGCTGTTGAGCAATTACCCTTCAGGAAACGTGTTTTATTTCCTTAAGGTAACCTGTGGGATGTGTTGCTTGGAAGCAGCTATCTTGCTCCAGAGCAAGCAGTCTCTTTTTTTTCTTGATTTCAGGCTACCAGCCACGCTTCATCCTGCTGTTGTGAACCACAAGGTACTAAAACATTTCTACAGGAGAATGACATAAAACTGATACTGCTTTTATGGTCCACAATTCTGTTTTACTTTTCTTTGTGATGCAGCAAGCATGATGTTAGCTGAAAAAGTAAATATATATTACAAGGATAAACACACATGAAATGTGAGATTCAGTTTAAGACACCTAAATATAGACATGCACGCATGTGGTAAGTGTTTAAGCTTAAAGTCAGTGGATACCAAATCAATTAGGCAATAATGCTTACAGAGTAACTCAACTTGCTCTACACAACTCATAGCTGGCCAGTCAAATCATTCGCTAGCCTCCATTGACTTTAATGGCAACCAGACACCCAGTAAGCGTACAGACGTCTAAATTTAACTATCTTAATCTGAGGTTTAGTCTTGTCCAAAGACACAAATTCAGTAATTTCAAAAGTTAAGATCGAAATGCTAATATTTGTTGTTACCTCCCTATGGCTATTAATTGACACTAATCCTCTCTTTTATATACATTTTTAACTTGATACAGTCTTATGGAAAATTAAAAAAAACTGTCTGAAAAATAATGTCATCATAGGAATTCAAGGAGCAATATGCACTAATTATCTGTGTGTAAATTGTAAATCTGAATTTTGCTGCTGAACTTTCATGGGTAAACTAACTTTCTGTGATTTAGGTACTGTACCTATAGATAAAGTTGCCCACTTGGCACTGAAAGTGCTCTGAAGCATGCAGGTTAAGACATCTAAAATAAGTAGGTACTTTTTATCAGAATTTTGATTTGAGATTGTAAGGCAAAAAATGATGTCGCAATTTTTGTCTGAATAGGACCATATTGCTCCTCCTGCTTCCCTAGGAATTTCCTCTAAAAATTACAATGTATTCACTATATACCTCTTTCCTAAAATTGTAAGATTTGTACTGTTTTCTGTCAACAAGAAGGTACGCACAATGTGTGGCCATTTTATGCGTATGGCTCTTGGAAGTCATTTGTTCTCACGCAGGTGATTTTAACTAAACAACACTGGGTTCCCATTGCTGTTTTATTAGGCAATATATCCCTTAGCATTAGAAGTGGAACTTTAAAATGCAACAACGGCATCAAGGAACATAACATTTTATTTTTATTGGCGACTGCATTTTCCTAACAGATGGAGAACTTGGGGCTAGATTGGCGTTCAAGCAGCCTCTAAGTCTAGACTTGGTCCAGACTTCTCACATGATTTAAACAAATCAATTCACATACTGGCACCTCCTTTCCACTGCTCTAAAATTGAAATAATACTTCCATTGATATTCCCAGCTGTTTCGTTTGGGTTATACACGTGTGAGACGAAAGTTCATCTGTGTGTACACAGCACCTAGCAAATCAAGGCTTGATGTCAATTAGTATTCAAAATGCAATTTGATAATATTTACATTATACTTCATAAGAGGACAATACTATAAGGAGGGATATATTCTGTTATAGTGATGAACATACACTGGTGATGTATGCTTTACTACATTTTAAAGACATTAAGAAGTGAGAAAGAAAACGTTTAGTTTGGTGGTAATTAACAAGATCATAATGAATTATAGGACGAAGAAACCAGCATTAAAAAAATCTTACCTTTTAGGGGGAAGAATCAGCTTATCGTGAATGTAACACTGTAATTCAGTTTTTTACTAGTTGAAATTTTTTACTATTTGAAACAGAACATTTTCCATTATTCTTCAATTTGCCTTCAGAGTTCAGATAGGATTAATTTTTGTCTCTCTGCACAGAAGCATTGGGAATATCAACCTGCTTTCTGAGATAAGTTTTAAACATTTCCAGTCAATTAACTGAAAACAGAAAAATGCAGCCATCACCGCTTTTCCGAAGGACTTGGCCAGTTTCCAAAGGCAGATCTTGGTCATTACCGATCCTGTGCTGCCATCTGGTGGCACTTGGGAAAAATAAACTCAAAATTTCACTTGCCCACAGGGCCAAGGCTGGGGCATAATCTTTCCTACTGCTCCTGGATGGCGGCAGGCTTGGACCCCTCTCTATCACATAACAGCACCCAGGCAGAAAGAGAGGCTGAGAGGTTATGGGATTTGTTCAAGCCTTGTGGGCTGACTCTGGGACTATGTATCCATCCAGCGTGTCACCCAAAGGCAATGCACATTCCCAGCTTTGTTGAGTCTCACTCGTGGATGTGCAGTCTATTTAAGGTATTTTTTATCGGTCCCTTCCCAAAGGTGAGCATGCACATCTCTCAACCAGTCAGCTCTTTGCCTTATTCACAGCAGAGGTATGAATTAGGAAAGTGCCGTGATTCTCCTCTTCCCCATGGGAGACAGAGGCTTGGAAAAATAAAGCATCTTGCCTACAGTCACACAGAAGGACACCAGCGAAATCAGAGAATTAAAGTTAGATCTCCAAAGATTAAACCACTTACTATGCTTCCTGTCTGAGAGAAATTTAACCAAGCTTGAGTTAATTAGAAATACTAGCTTTGAGGGTACTATTTGTACTCAGTAAATCAGATTTGTCATGTTTTCAGAAACAAAGGGGAAAACGATTTTTTTTTGAAATAAGTGTTTCTGAGGGATGAGACAAGAAAGAATAAACAGAGAGAAACAGACCTACTTTGTGCAGCCCTTATAAAATTAAGGTGTCTGGGACCCATCACCAGAACATACTCTAAGATTAATCAGCTCTAAAAGTAGCCTGTGCATGAAATTTGTTTCATTTGAATACAGAAAAATGGATTCATAACAGTTATTTATGACTAAATACGTAAGCAGTGCCTGAATTGGTGATTGCCCGGGGATACACATGCAGTCTAATCTAGTAATAATTTCCATCCCTCTCTGCTCAATGAACAAATAAACTACTCTTGCATGACAAGTAAATGCTACAGCAACACTGGTAACTTTAATTAGAACCTACGGAAAACCTTGCCACAAAACAGACAAAACTCAGAGTTAAAAATTCAACTGTGGCAGTATTGTACAGTGCTAAATATAACCCTGCTTAAAAATAAAGGAAAATGGACTTTTAAATTTGTATCTGAGCTTCTGGATTTCTGAATACAATGTACTGTGAAAGGCTTTGATCTCATAGTGCTCTTTCAGTCAGCCTCATTTTGCTGCATCTAGCCAAAGAAAAATAAATTGCATAATTGTCCTGAAGAAATTTCCATTTCTATTCTTTGAGTTTCTTGTCTGTGTTCTTCTTGGTACAGGCCTTTGGCTTCCTTATTTCTTCATGCTGATAACATTGTAAGAGTTTATTTTGGTTTTCTTGCAGTTTCCTACAAACTTTCTACTCTGGGATCTCTTTAAGGCACCTAAACATCTTTTACTTGCCCTTTTTCAATTTTTCTTAAAGGATTTTCAAGTAACAGGTCTAGATAAAACATACTATCACGATCCTCACAACTTCAAGTTACTGCATCCCTTTGGTTCTAACTTGCCAGATTTTCTACATATTGCAAAGCATCTCCAACCACCTTTTCACATCAAAACTTTGACAGGTGGGAGGTAAATTCACTTTTCATAGAATAGGCCAGTGGCCAAGACACTTCTTAGCAATGTAGGAAAACCAGTTCCAGCTTCCTCATGGATTTAACCACTGACCAGGAAAGTGCCGCATAACCATGCCACAAAACGTCCAGGCTAAAGCCATGTTCCACTTCGACGCTACCCAAAGTGCAGCCCAAGGATGCAAGATTCACAGGGACAGAAAGCACGACAGCAGGAGCGAGTGTGACAATGCAGCCTTGTGGGTCCATCACTCATCCGGGATGAATGATTCCTGTGTTTCAGCCCTTTGCCTTAAGGCTATTTATGCACTTCACATGAAACAGGCACAACTCTATCAATTTGGGATATTTTCTTTTTCCTGTAAGGTGGCACAATGTGAATGGATATTTAACTAAATCTGCAAGGCTTTCATCGTCATTCAAAATCCTTTACATTCAGATTGTTTCAGTCAGATATTCAATTACTTGACAGAGCCTAAACGAGAAATGTTCTGTTTTTCAAATGCGTGCTATCAATATATACATGAAAGAAAAATTAAAAAGATGTTTTTGAGACTAACTATGCAAAATATAACCTCAGGCTACAAAGCCTTTTATCATCTAAAATTTGAAAATTAATTTCAGAGTGATCATCAAATTCATTAGAGGCATAGAGATAATTAACATAACCTAATTAATCTCCTTCTTGTATTGGGCCGCTTGCTAAGCAGTTTAGTGCACACTAGATGGCACCTCCAGTCTAGACGATTTCATCGTACTGCTTGTTCTCAGAAAAGCTGAAATTGAGACATATATTTGGACTCAGTAGTGGATTTTGGGCAAAATGGAACTGTATGATGGGCTAAACTGGGAGATGCTGAGGTCTGCACTGGGTTTAGGTCCTCTCTGCTGTGTTGCCATACTGTAAGATGGCATTAAGCAGAGAAAAGTCTTATTCTGAGCTAAGTGTAAGTAACATCAATAACAAATGCTATAAAAACCAAGAGCAAAACCCCAAAATATTCAGTGATAAACTGTTCCAGTCTTGGATTTCACAACATGGAAACTGAAAAGACTTCTTTATGTCCCCCTTGCAGTATAGACAAAGAACAAGATTAAGTAGTTGGCCAGCAAAGCCCAACACAAATACTTACAGACAAAATTTGATCTCCTCGCTGCAGTTCTCCGCTGAGATCGGCAGGCCCGCCTGCTAGGATGAAAGACACGAAAATGCCTTCCCCATCTTCTCCTCCCACAATGTTAAAACCAAGTCCTGTGGAGCCCTTGTGCAGGATGATTTTTCGAGGCTCTCTGTATAGAAACAAAATGATAATGTTTATCCATTCAAAACTCTTAGTGTGCATGCATTTTTCAAGGCATCTTAAGCATACTATATTTTGCTTAAGACATAACGGTCCATTAATCTCTAAAGAAACCATTCAACAAATGAGATAAATCTGTTACTTGGAGAACAGATAAGGTAGGTATTAACCAGCATTCTTATTCTTTTTTTTTTTTTTTTTTCCCTCATGGTTGAATCTAAACACCTCTATTAATTTCAGCCCACTGGAGTCATCTTCACTAAATTAAGTGATGGATTTATTAAAAGAAAAAGAAAAACACTGAAGGTACATTATGATCTAATTTATAGCAATACTATATATACAAGTAGAATCAATCTTTACATGGTACCTTTTTCATTTTAAGTTCTAGTCTTGCTTTTTAAAGAAATGAACAAAAAAAATTTAAAACTCTAGGCAAAGCAATAGCAAGTGTGTTTGATCCTAACAGATTTGGTGCAAATAAAATCTGTATGGTCAAGCTAGTAGAGCAGAATCTCTTTAAAAACTCTGTTTTGATATTATCAGGAGCTTGCAATTGTAAAGTCACGCCGTAGCTTTATCACTGAACCAGACCAAGGGGTATCTGCTTTTGCCTTACTGGTTTAAAAAGTTGTTCATTATGATGGAAATCAATAAGTAATAACATCTACATCTCACACAGCACTTTCCATCTGTAAATTGAAAATATGCCCCAAAGGATGTAAACATAGCATCATGCATTTTACTGACGGGAAAACTTATGTCCAGAAAGAGATGAGTTTCCTAAGTAATCAAGGTAGCATCCTTGAGAAAGTGTCCCAGGTATTCTGGTTCCTAATCTCTACTCTACATACAAGGCCTCATATCTGTCTCTGCCTTAGATACACAAACACACACGACTATATATACATACACACACCTCATATTTGTTGGTACTTACCCCATTTCAAATCTGTCTAACAATACACTTTTCAGAAAAAGTGTCAATGCTGTTATATTAGTATGTGTAAATCTTAAGCCCAGACCTGCAAATACTCACAAACACATACATTTATGTGTCTGTGACTCCTCACAGAGAAATAGGATGATCTTCTAATTCTCAATTTTTACAGATAAACGGGGTAATTGTAAACACACACACCAGCTACAGAAACATGCTCCAGAATGCTTCTTATAAAAAAGATCCAATATTTCCTGTGTACTATGTAACTGTTCTACATCATAGGAATAGATTTCTCATTTCCATTTTGTTTTTAAATAAAAGACAAAAAAAGGGAGAGACGTGATTAATCGAGGGATGTCTTATTTGATGCGAGTGAAACCTTATGGCTGTACACACGGAGATTTAATCTTTACATGGTAATTCCGAAATCAGTAGGCGTTTGTTCGACTTTGCCCAGTGCTAATGTTCAAACAGTATCCCCAGCTTGATTATGATCTTTAAATAATATCTCAGCTTTCTGAAACCAAAGCTTAATATTTTTGAAAGAAAAAGAAAAGCAATTTTTTAAATAATATTTTTAAAGGTGATTGTAGCTTTTAGTGAAAGTATTAGTCCAACTCCATATGGTCCTCCATCTTCTAACTTTTTCTTAACATTGTATAGTCAGAAAACAACCTTTTAAAAATACAGTTGTGACAAAAAGACATACTGTTTTGAGTTTGTATCTTCTTGAAGTACTTTTAACCAATCAGAAAATAAAGGAGGTTTTATTTTCTTTTGGATCATTGCTATTGATTGGCCTTGTAGCAACACTTTTAGTACCTTCTTAAATCAGTGCAGATTAGACATAATGTAATCCAGATTTAAGAAGTCTAAACAGGTTTTTAATTAGGAAAGGTGGCCTGGGGGTTGGAGCAGAACTAGGACAGCAAGCTGGAAGCATGGATGCCTTTCCCCGCTTAGCCCATGAGCTGCTGAGTGATCTTGGCAAGTCATTTGTTCTTCCAGCTTCTTCTTCCTCAGCCACAAAACAATAACGGTGATACGTGTCAAGACCCACACATCAAAAATACTTTGCAAGAGCTGAGCTACTGCCATTATTATTTACCTGAATATTGAGGAAAAAGAGGCGAGAGAGAGATATATCTATTTATGCTCTGCTGATGAGAAATCAGAAGTGCTCTTGTTCAAAATGAAACTGAGTATTTCCATATATGACAGGCAGCTTGGATCAAATAGCACTGAAAGCCAGTGCTATGGGGAAAACTAGGTCAATACAACTGGGTATCTACTGAACAGTAAGCTGTGCAGCTCAACAAAAACTTGGCCCAGTTATTAATCCCTGTCTCTGATCAAGTCAGCAGATTTATGCCTAAAACGCTGTCAGTGCTGTTTTGTAATTTTGGCTTTTTGACAGCAAAATTCACATTCTGCTCTTGGATGATTACGTTCAGAGGAAGCTCAAACGATAACAGGGAAATATCACAAGCCGTGATTAGAACACAATGGTGTTTGGCTCCTGCTTTTGAGCCTAATCAGGTCATTTTGGCCATGACTCAAATTTGGCTGTATAGCGACTAACCAACCGTAACATCTTGAGTATCCTGCAGAATCTGAAAGGTGGATTCAAGAACACACAAGTGCTGCTGTCATCCTCATAGAAATAACCTTCAGCCATGACTGTACTGCAAAAACTACAGGAAGTAGAAAGTATATGCCAATTCACTGTAATATAATAAATAAGTTTTTTGAAATTTATAATTGTTCACACTTGCATAGCATACTTAGTATGAAAATGCAAAACATCAACTTATGATAATAAAGTTTTGTAGCATGTTATGAAGTTAAAGCAGGAAAAAAGTTTCTTAAGCAAACAAACTATAATAGCAGCCACTGACCAGGTGATCTCTTAAGAGTAATGCAGAAATGAGTTAACGGCCAATGCTTTAGCCACACTCAAAGAAAAGGCTAGTTTTGATAAAGCTGAAGATGAGGATGTTACATATTTTTTTGCCTGGTATAAAAGTTTATAGTCAACTCTTTTAATACCACGGTTAAGGAGATCTAAGAACAGGTGCTCCAATTTTTCTAGAATATATGAGAAGCAAAGTCAGGAAAAACTCCTTTGCTTCTATTAAAACTCTTTATGAATGCAATTCTAATACACATGAAAGAACTCCAGATAGAATGCAGATAACTGCTGTAAAGGAGGTAATGGAATCAAAGACTTAAAGATGACATGGTGATGGGAGAGTAAGAAGTGAAAGAAAAGTAACTCAAATGTGAATTATATTTTCTTGCACTAAGTGTACTCAGTAAAAATGTGTAGTTCTCTGCAGAAAACAGCAACATAACTTATTTTAAAAGCTCCCTGTTTGGTTTGGAGACAATAGGTGGCACTCTGTAGCTGCCTAGGAAAAAGGAACAGTCTAACACCCAGTGTTTCTGAAATGCATGTTTCTGTCTCCAGCTTTAACTATTTATCCCATTTACAATTTCTTCTGTGATAAATACGGCTGAAGGTAAGTTTCTAGGTGCTAACAAAGCATACCAGCACTTTAATTTTGTGTGTGCATGTTTTACGCCCTCCTGCAGCTTTGTACCAAATACAAACAGAGAAGAGCAGCAGGGGAAATCAAGCAGAAATTAGAAAGGAGTGTGAGATGAAAACATTCCTGGACTGACAGAAGGCAGCAGAAGGGGGGAAAAAAAAAGAGAAAAAAAAAAAAAAAGACCAAAGAAAAGAGAGAACAGGATAAAGGGAGACAGTGTGTTTGTAAAGGAGAACAGGGAAGGAATTAAAAAGGTAGAGAAAGAAGTGAAAGAAGAAAGGAAGATTCACTATAACAGAGCCAAGAGCGAAGGAGCAAATGAAGTGCTGCAATCCAGAGAAATTTACAGGCTCAGAAATCAATGGGAGAATCAATTTGGATGGACTTGGTTACTCGCTTCAGGGACTGCATCAGATCAGATTCTGTAAAGCACATTATAAATTGGAGGGCTGATGTAAGAGCAAAGCATTATTAAATTAATATTTGAAACCCATAAGTAGTAACAAATCAGAGTGGGTAAAACTTTGACACTTAAGAAAATTTCTTCTGTCAAAAATGCGATTAACAAAAATAAATCAAATGAGGCATTTTTCCTCCTTAACACTTTTTTTTTTTGGTTCGTGTTTGTTCTATTTGTTCATTATCTTGAAAATAGCTAAGCGTTTTGTATCTGCTACATTTGTACTGAATATTTGTTTTGATCAGTTTACTCTTTTACAGTAAGAAAATGACGAGACAAAAAATGTCAGTATCCCTATCATTCTTCTATAGATTGTGAATCCATAGTAATTATAGATTTAATTTAAGAGATTAAAAACTGGACTGATAAATGAAGGGGAAGAGCTTTCTGAAAACAAGTCATTCTTGTAATAACTAACTGAAAGAAAATCCATTTTTAATTTGCTTATTTTGCGCTGCTGGCTACATTAAAGAATACAGTCAGTTTTAGTATTCATCTCACACTGACACAGCCCCGTCTTTCTGTTTCTTTTGCACCACCTATAAAATCGGGGCATTCACATGATTTTGTGCTTTTTGGAACATCTGCAGAAATATTAAGCACACTGGGTGCTTTCAAATATCAGACCCTAGAGACTTCTTCAGTTATATACAATCAATGAGGTATCCCAAATCTGCAGGGACTTAGAAATATGGCTTTGATCTTGCTTTGGCTGCCGGTTTTTTGTTGGTTTAGTGTTTTTGTTGTTTTTTTTTTTTTTCAAAAATGCTGTTTGCTTCACAAAGGGTATTGAAATCATAGATCCATTCATGTACATGCTGATTTGGTGTTACAGTAACACACATCATAGAAAGCCCCGAATAACATTTATTTATCGTACTGCTTGCATTAGGGTAGCACCAGTCTCCAACGAAGGCTTCACACCCTCTGTGCAAAGCATTACACACATATATTGCAACAAAAACCATTCAAGTTACTTAAAGGAGCAAATAGCAGGAGGGAAAATTGAAGTAGAGAGAAATTGTATTAGCTGGTTAAGTCACACATTAGTAGTACATCAGGGGGAAAAAAAGAAACCAAATCTAAGGGATCAAAGCACCCTTCCCTTAAGCAATATGGTGTTTGCCTTCTGACAATTCACTGCGTGAGTACTGAGCTACGCCTGCTTAGAGTCAGTTGGCTAATCAAGCCATTTCTTTTTCAATACAATACTTTTAGTTTTCCTCTCATGCTTCAAAAAATTCTGATAAATAACGGCATGTTTATTTCAGACAGCCGAAGCGCATTCATCCTGGAAGGACCTAAAAACAGTAATTAAAATAGATTGAACATTCTTCCTCACAGCATTTAACACAGAAAACTAGGATGGACAGAGAATGTGCCAGTGTGTATGATGTTTTAAAACCTGATTAATCACACAAGAGAGAATTTGAAATCTTAAGTGACTGAAGGCCTGGAAGATGCACACACACCTTTACAAAAGACATTGAAGTTCAGGCGAAACCAAATCTACTCAGCTTATTTAAATTTTCTTTAATACCTTCTACAACTCCTCTTCACAACAATTTACAGAAAAATCTATCTGTAGTGTTCTCATCTGTTGTTTTATTGCAGTATCCCTTTTGTTGGGTCTTGGCTTTTACTTTTCCCATTGTTATGCCCCTCTTAGGCTTGGCAAAATCTCTCCACCCTCATGTGAAACAGCACTACCCCTTGCCTTCCTCCCCAGCCCTCCCTCTGATCTACCTTTGTCGTGAGGTTTCCCAACCACCACAACCTGGCAGACCTTCCTTTCTCCAGTCCCCACTCCTTCACCACCTCAGAGCCTCGGAGAGGCTGAACACCCATCAGTGTTACCCATCAGTGTTGCGTCTGAGCCACTGAGGTCTGATGCCCGATTTGGGATTTTAATTATGATTATCTTGATTTCAATTATGATTAAAAATAACAAAAATAAGGAAATCTTCCTCTTATCTATTTCTGTCACATTGAGTATCACAGTCCAGAGGGGTAACTTTGCCTTCTTAAACCAAGACAATGTTTTGGTCATGTACAGAGCATTTGTTTTCATCACCTGTAATTGATTAGTGACTTATTCTTTCATTTTACGAAATGTTGATATACTAACAACTAAGTATTCAGCTTTTAATGAGATGTTAATTTATCATATCACATAGCAAACCATAATTTTCCTTAATATAGTTACCCATTCTGCTTGAAACAAGTATTTTATCTGTTTATTTGACTATGATTTCCTTGGCATTTCTTGTTGATTGAATGTTGGCATTAACTGTAGAAGCAATACTTTATCCTAACTTTAACACTGACTACATTTTAAATGCCTTTATTCTGCAAACATCATGTCTAACTTGTCACAAACTTTGAAGTACATTTAATACGAGGGAACCTACTGGGAGCCAGGCTTCAACCTGACTGATGCATGCATGAGTGCACTGGCTTATACAAGTGCAACTTTATTGTTCTGTGGGAACCCCTCTGGACTTTAACAGTCCTTCATTTTGTCTTTTGTGGAGAAATTAAAGCCTGCACACCAGGCAATGTTTCCTGCTTACAGCTAGCAAGATGGAATTGTCATACAGGAATAATCTCTTATTTGAAAAACTGGTCTATATTTTTACCATGACACCTGACATTTACTTTAAATGCACACGAGTATGTCTCCTAGATTTGAGAAATCTCATTGCTTTCTAAAGTGACAATGTAGGAAAGCTAATATGTTCTTTAACATATGAAAAGGAGATGATTATTCCATGATTATACCAGTATGCTTATTCATCTATACTTTATCTCACATAAGCACTTGTCTCTCTTCCCTAATCCAGGAGGTGCATTATTTAATGCTAAGAATGAACAATAAATCCTGAAAACTGCATCTCTGTTCCACCTGTGATACCCAGCACAGGCAACTCCATACTAGAATGGTTATACTGCATCCTGCTTTTAAAAACTATTGGCTCCATATTGAAACCACTTTTCTGTAAACTATGACTTACAGCATTCGATGGCTCTATTTACCATGAATGCTCCAGCTTTTCCATTTGTAAACAAAGCTAGATGAGATGGAAATGGTGAGAGGCAACCGCATTGCAGTGTCAGGAGACAGCAAGTATTCAAAGGCTAAGAGAACACCTAAAATTAGCAGTGCCTTTAAGCCATGTTTCGAAATATCAATACACAGCCCGATAGTAGCAGGCATCCAAAACTACTTTATATAAGACGCATTTGAAACACAAAGTGGTCTGTAATATCTGTCCTGTTCAGAATAAAAATTCTTACCCTTAGTCATGGTTCAAATGCTGTTTATTTACATATATAAATATTTATATATATTTGAAATACTCAGCCACGTTGATAAATTCATCTAAAATTTCCATCAAAACGCTCTTGATTAAGTAAGTTGAAAACCCAGTTTCTCAGCAGCTCAGCAGACGAGATAACTGGTAGCACAGAAAATACAATTTAGCCTGAATGTCAACTGCAGAGCAAATAGCTATCACATACCACTAACATTATAGCTTTGTGCGATAGTACAGCAGGATTTCCAAATAACAGGTTTTAGTTTTCATCCAGTATTTTTCCTATTTTGAATACTCATAGTTAAAATTGTTCATTAAAACCATTCAAAAAAACTCAAACCGACAATATTTTAAAATCCAGACATTATAGTTTTCTTGTTTTTAAACCATGCAAATAAACCATTAGGGAAGTTACTAATTAGATCTCACTAATGATGACATCAAACACCTGTGAAGTTCATGTGTTTATACACACAATAAATCTGTTCACCTCACGTACAGTTATTACACTGTGAAGAATATATGGCTTGACTATAAAGAAAATTTAATCTTTAAACACATATTTATTTTTTTCACCTTGCTACTTATTCTTTGGCCATACATGAAGTCCACAAAAGCCCTGCCTAAAAATAAATAATTGTGTTTATGTATGAATCCATTACCTAGATGGAAAAACTATTAAAGTTTTTTAAAAATCTATTCCAGCCAGTTCAATTATCACATATTCAACAGGGTGGAAAGGAATAAATGCCTGTGAATGCAATTCTCCCTGTATTTCTTTAATCCTCCTGTATTTCATTTCTCCTTCACAGGACCCAATAATTACATTACTTCAGTGACTATAGAGTCAGTCACACAGAGCCAGCATGCAGGCCACAAATCTAATGTGTGCTAGGGATGCCTTGCAGGTAAAGCAGCTATTTACAAAGCGCATCTTGAAAGCAATATAATGAGTCACCCAAATACAGGACTCTACTGATGGAAATCAGTAAAAGAGAAAAATAACTTTGTTTTGACCTCAAATTGTATTAGCTATAAACATATTTAGCAGCACGGACTTCACAAAAACATTAGAATAAATTGAGCTTTAACACAATAAAATATTTAGGGCTGAGCTGATTGCTTATTTTTGCTCAGCGGTGTAATAGGTTAACAGTCCCACTTTCCTATGTGAAATGAAATATGACTCAGTGTAAGTTGATTAGTAATGATTACAAGCCACATATTCTTCTACATCCTGAACAGCAGGAGACCTGTAATATCAATTGCAGATTTCCTGCTCTAATGATTCATACACAATATATGCAAGTTGCCTGCATGGCCAGTAGAGATTCTGCAATTTATCTAAAAATTCAGGTAGACAGATTGATTTCAATTTCAATAGGAGTTTAAAACTACAGGATACCTCTTGAATTATGGAGTCCAGTAGACCAAGTCAGAGACATCATAATAGAATTTATTTCCTTAAATCTCAATTTAGCAAATTTTTTTTTTGTTTCCCTCCCTTTTTTTAATCCAATCACCATTTTAATTGATAAACTTGTTCTTGAAGCTCAGTTTTATTTCAAACATCAATTTATTCATGAGTTGATTTGAGGAAAAGACAGGGGAATTTATTATTACTCTCTCTGTTCTTTAGAACAGAAGAGAGAAAGAAAAGAAATCCAAAATTAGGGTGTTTAAGCAGTGAGACAGGTTGCCTAGAACTTGTGCTATCTCCACATTTGCTGATAGTCAGAGCTTCACTGGAGAAGACCCTGAGCAATCTGATGTAACTTGAAATTAGCCCTGCTTTGAGCAAGAAGGTTGGATGATGAGGGCTTAATTTATGGAATTATCTTCTAGATGACAGCCCTTAAGCCATATGTACCTTTCCCGTAGCAATCTCGTTATTCAATCTTGTTTTCAATGAATAATTACTATAGCTGTCCTACACATTTTAAATAAAAACTTAAAATCTTAGATCTAGATAAGAAAGAAAAAATTAAGACTTGTGAGAAAAATATCTCAGGCTTCACTTAGGAGTGGATTATTTCACATATCTACCATTTTATTTTCTGACTGCACCACAGTTAAGGTTGTAACAGAAATCAGAATACAACAACATGACATCTTTCCTCTGTGGAAACTTTGGATTCTCATTTTTATCACAAGAATGAAAAGTTTTGAAATAGGACCTGAGAGCATTACCCATGCCTACAAAATATTTCAAACAGTTCCACATTTCTATGGGAGGGGAGAAACAAATTAACATTTTTTGTAAACTACGCCAGTCAGTGCAACCAAAATCTGTGTTTCAGTGTTAAATATCAGCTTTTCTAATATCATAAAGACGCAAGAATATTAACTGTGCTTGTGATTTATTCATATTTTAACCAATTATTTTTGTTAAAATGGAGTCAGCTAAGTACTCAGAGCTATGCTTCTACAATTAACACATTAATATACACAGATATACACCGGCACAGGATTACTATTCTCTATCAGTACTTCACCCTTAGTTCAGGACACTGCTTTGTCAAAAAGAACTCATGCATACATTAAGAAAACCGAGTAAAACTTCACTGGGTATTTCCATGATTAGTGGGAACCATTTTACTGCTAACACATGTAAATATTAACACTAGTCAAGTGAGATGAATTAAAGAAATTGTACTTAATATATCTTCATGACAGATATCCTCATCTTCATGAAAACCAAACCTTTCAGTGTAAGGTATCTAGAAAGGATGAACATTAATTTGAAAGTATTTATTTATTCATCTCACAGACTTAAACACTGTGGTATGCAAAACCACACCTAGTTAACAGCTATGTGTACGTGGATTGTTCAGTGTCTGGTTCAATGGTATCTGAGAGGTCTACAGGCAGCTTCAACAGAGAATCATCTTACCCTTCCACAGAAATGGTCCGCTGCAAGCTCACTGTGGGTGGACGTGTTGCCGTGCTGTGCTGGGAATGACTGTATGACCAAGGAAATAAAGAAAAGCATTTGTTAAATAAATAGAAGTTTCTCTTGTTCTTATTGTTTCTAGCAGTTTAGCTAATGCCAAAATAGAAATAACAATCAGATCACTTTAGACTTGTCTAAAGCATTTTGACTTCAGTGATGCTCAGCTCTTCAAAAAAGGGCTCAACACTACAATCTCTCTTCTTTAAAATCAGGTTTCATTCCTCATTAAGAGCAAACAATGAAGAGAGTAACTCCCGCTCATCCTTCTTCTTATTTAAAAAAAAAATAAAATACATATATACACAGAGTTCAGTGACTTAAAATAACTTAGATGCAAATTGTTCTGCTAAATAAACTAACAATAAAACACAAAGTTAATTTCAGAGCAGAAGGTAAGACAGTAAATGATAGATAATGTTATCAATCTAATTCTCAGTGTTTCTCAGGCAGAACTCCCAGTAAAAGAGGAAACGAACTGCTTATAATTGCATCATAATGTAACTTCGAATTTTATGAATTTCAACCAACATTCACTATTTCTATTAGATTTTAAATAGCTTGAGTTTTTCCACATGAAATTTTATCAATCTAAGACACAACATTTAGAAAAAACCATATTTTCTAAGCAAAACACAGACTGTCTGAAAGAAAAATATTTTTGATTGAAAATCCTGAGCTCTAATGGCTTCTCGTATGTTATGTTGTCATGATTAAGGAACCTCAAAAATAGTTATTATGTTACATAAACCCAATAAATTACATAGTATATGTTAACTTCAGTATTGTACTACTGTATAATAGTATTGTGCCACTACTATTCATGTAAATATAAATGGATAACAACACAGCATCAGTCAAAGGTAGTTCTGTGATAATAAATCGCATTCCTTATCCAAGACAATGTGTTAAAAAAAAAAAAAAAGCAGAAACATCTGCGTTTATCTTCTGGTTGGTTTAAATGGCTACATTATATAGTGAGGCCCAGTATTAATAATGCAAAGTACACATTAAAAATAAATTTTTAGGTCAATTTTATAACACTGATTCTACTAACTGCAGATTTTGTCTTGCTTTCAAGCTTTGTATGCAACTCGAGCTGTTTGTTCAGAAGAAGAACACCTTATTTTCACTAAAAGCTAAGACATTTGACATTACTGAGCCACACATGTTTTACATGCATTTTATTAGCATAGCCAATACTGTCTGTTTGATGGAAGAGATGTGATTTTTTGTGTATCACATGGAGTTGTGACACACGATATCATGCCACAGAACAAAAGACCTACTACCTGCTGGTATTTCCTGTTGCGACCATTGTGCTCTTGTTTCATGTTAATAAACTGCTGTACTCATCCTTACTCTAAGTATTTCAGAAGGTTTGTGGGAAAGTATATTCCCCTTATAAGAAGAACTACAGAGTTTTTGATGGGTTTTATAGCAAAACATAGGATGTACAGGAGTATCATGAGACTCTGGCATCATGCTGTGAACAGAATAGCTTAGTTGGACAAACATCGCAGAATAATATTTTATTAATATTGGTTAAAATTTCATGTTAAGTTTGCATCTTTCAAATGACTTAGGATGTGTATTTTCAAACTACTCTTTTTGTAGCGTTTATGCATTTTTAAAAATTTAAAACTTAGGTTGTGGCTTGCCTTCTGTCTCTCTCCCTCTACAGAGCTGGAAGGGAACATACATCCTTATGTTCCTCTACTGACTTCCCACAAAATTAATAAGGAAAGGAACAGCCTCTCCTCTACATCTTGCCCTGTATACATGAGACAGAAGTGGCACAGCAGAGCTACAACTCCTCCATCTTTTCCCTGTGCAGCTTGACTCTCAGAAACTTTACTCCCTGAAATTGCACCTAGAGATACAAGAATACAGCTGCTACAAGGAACAAGAACCCAGCAGAGAGGAGAAATGATGATATATGTCACGAGTGTCTAAGTCACACTGTATGTCAAGGTCTGTTTCCAAGAGAAGGATGGCAAAGCCATGCCCGAGCTATACTGCTGATGCCAAACCCACAAGGGAGACTTTAAACAAGCAGCTCATATTCTTGCGACAGATGCTACGTATT
Organism: Cariama cristata; assembly: GCF_000690535.1. Classification (NCBI taxonomy): domain Eukaryota; kingdom Metazoa; phylum Chordata; class Aves; order Cariamiformes; family Cariamidae; genus Cariama; species Cariama cristata. Next base: position 6,549 of record NW_009605357.1, on the reverse strand, counting down.
TTGTGGGGGAACAAATCTATTAACAAGGCATAGCAAGGTAGCAACTGAAGGTTTCATGCAGGAATTGGATTTATTTCACAAATGTTGCATAGCGTTCTGTTTTTCAAAGGAATGTTGTCATAGGAAAGGGAAGCTGAGGAATGACAGCTGTTATGGCACTTTGCATTAGAACATTTAAGCCACCTCTCCCTGTTTCAAGATCTCCTCCTTACTAGAGCCATGGCATACTGTTACAACCAGAGCCACAATATCTACATCCAAGCCAAACCAGCTTGAATTCTGAAAGCTTTGTTTCCTTTCCCAAAAAAGATTTCAGCATTGCCCTACTTTTACTACAGCAAACTTATTTATATAACTCTTGACCAGCTTCAAATTGAGCAAAATTGCAAGAGCATTAAAGGTAGGACTTTCAGCTGCTAAGTACTAAACCCAAATAATTTCACATTTATTTACAGAATTAATAACTGAAGACCATCACAAAACCATATTGAATAGTAAGCACTTAGGATGTGAGTATGCTTAGATGTTGCAAATGAAAAAATGGGCTACATTCACCAAAGTAATTTACAGAACAGTGAATTATTGCTTCTGCACTGGAAAATTTGAAATGAGGAAAGGGACCAGTCTGATCACTGTAATAGACTCTCAGTCCCCACAGTGATGCTGCATTTTACTGATGAATGCAACTACCTTTCAGGATTGATACTTAACCCTGGCTACTTTGTGTAAAACCTGAAGGTTATAGCCTCTCTGTTTCTAAATATTATACATAATGGATGAATAAAGACTAAGAATTTTGTCACCATGCTATTCATAATGACCTTTACACAATTAGCAAAAACCTTTAGTCTTCATAAAAGATCTCTGTTTGATATCACACACTTTTCTTTAACATGGAACAAATTACCTTTCTGAACACAGACCTACCTAGATCTAAAGCTGGTATTGGCTGCACTCTCATAGATTTATTATTGGATTTCACTATTCACATATATTAAAAAAAATTGGACATCTTTTCGTAAATGCAAATTATTATTGTTTAAAACATATGATTCCTATTTAGAAAGGTTGATGAAAATGTTATTTCTGAACTTTCTAAGGAAAATAATTGTTGAAACACAAAATTGAAATGAAAGCCAACAGCATTTCCAGAAATGATTAGGAGCATAAGGTTCCTTGATTTTGGGTGTCTAGCCTAAAACACTTCCAAAACCCTGCTTTGCCAAAAGAGGATGTTCATCCCTTTCAGAAAATCAGATGTGTAACATCTCAGCAGAAGGGGAGGGTACCCAGAACTCACTAATAGCTCTCCTCAGCCACTTGAGAAATTGTGCCGTGCCACCACATCTGCTCGGTAGTTAACCTCACACAGTATTGTTATGGCTGGGCAAGAAGAAGCAAATTAACCAAAGGATTATCCAGGCAGGCTGGCAAAAGAAGAATATTCAGAGAGAAGAGCAGATTCTTGGGAAAACAAAACACATTTCAATGATGAAGTGAAAAAAAAAAAAAGACTAGGATGGCAATATTATTTTCTATTATATCAGACAGTCTATTAAGTAATGTAATCCCATAATAAGTATGAATTAAAGCAATGATTTCAACTCAGGATTCTCCTGAAATTACCAAACCACTGAAGCACTAGATGTCACCAGTATCCCTCACTGGAATAACTACCTCATTATGCAAAGCTGTGCAAGGAACCTTGTATCTCACTCCTTCCACGGGAAGGGCTCCACTATTGGCAATATCCCACTCATTAGAAACCCTTTTCCAATCCTAGGTATTTGTGACATAGAGTTAAAATGAGTTGTCAGCTTTTTTTCATGAAAATAATTCATAACTGGTGATATGAAAACTCTTTTTTTGTACATAGTTATAAAAATTAAATTTGATGCTCAATACAAGCTTATGCCTTCTAAAGTATCATCATGAATACAATGACACCTAAAAATCAAAAATGCAGTTTTATCACTGCTTGACACAAGTGGCTATCCAGTTGGAGGCAGAAATAAGTCTGATATCATTCCTAACTGACTTATTTAGAAGACAAAGCTCCTGGTGGCTTCTGACAAAGTGGTGGAACCAGCAGAAAGAAGCCATTTCCATCACGTGCTTAATGCACTTGTGCATGTGTCATCTCTTTTGTAGCACAAAAGAAAAGAAAACTTCCGAGTTACTGCCACCAGCATTTTCTGTGATGAATGCCTGAACATTGACACTGACATCCCTATCGAGATATGCAGGTAAATAGCATGTTTTTACACCCACAGATCTAAGTATTCGAAGTTTGACATTTAGGCTTATAAAAATGCTACTCTTTCTCCGAAATGACACAGAATGAATGTCTCAATAGTTTTAATAAAATAAAGTAATAATATTTCAATATACTACTCAGTACTACAGCCACACAAGATGGATTTTCCCTGAAGAAATGGATCTCACATCCTGTAAAATGGCAGTTTTAACTTAATTCCATTTAATTTTAGTTCACTGAGACAAGAGGAATATATAATTCTTGTAAGACAATTCATGTGAGTGAAGGAACACAGAATGAGATTATAAATTAATAATAAGAGGCAAAACAGGGAGCAAAGAATCCAACCTCTCTTTTCGAAATGGTTTAAACTGGTTTTTGTTTTAAACCCATTTCTTAGGCACAGTCTAAGTTTTATGACTTTATTAAATACTAAAAACAGAGCAGCCTGGTGTCAACATATTTTTAAAAATGTTTTTTATGAAAATAATAATATCAATAAGTATTACAGTAACAAGAAGGCAAGTAGTCAGTCTCCTTAGTTTTAATTCTATTCTAGCCCAAGGATGCTCTGAAGGCAGTTCTGCTGTGTGGGTGATGCTGAAACTGGAGGCAGCATCATAAACCCTTCTTTCCCTGCAGGGACTAGATGAACTACCACCTTCCCTTCACAAATAACACTTTCAGCAATACACAAAATCCCAGTGAAAGCCCTACCTAGGACAAAAAAATCAAATTAGGAAAGGTAACTAAAAATAAGGACAAATGACCATTAAGGGATCAGACTGCATGACACTCAAATCAGAATTCATCTCAAAGCCAGCCTATTGCATTGAGGGTGGAAGAAAGAACGTTGTTACAATCTAAAATTTTTCCTGGTCTCTTTTGCTTGTGTAAAAACAATACACATTGTCTTTATACACAGAGTACTAGAAAAGTCATCAGCTTTCCTCTCCCAACCCACCTCCTATCAACAAAGAATAATTGTCCTCTATTTGCCATAGTCCTGATTTAGGAAATTTTTTTTTCATATATCTTTGTCTTGATAAGTCAAAATTGACAGCATAAAAGTCATTATTTGCTTCCTAAATCAATTGACCTGCATCTTCTCATAAAGCAGCAGTGATGTAGCTAGTGGCACAGGCTGGATAGAGACCTCCACAAACACTGGCTTCGGAGCAGCATTCTTGAGGTCTCAATTCTGAGACTGCCACACAGAAAAGCACACGAATGCCATTTGTCTATCAATATGTTCTGTGAAGAAAACTAACAAACAAACAAACCTACCCCCCAAAACTAGAGCTCCAAGTTATTCATCACTATTCACAATACTAAAAGAGAAAGGATTGATAAATACAATATTGAGAAAGTTCCACTGGAGAACAGTGAAGGGAACGCTAACACTGTTTGGTTTGATGATGTATTCTCAGCATGTTGTTTCTTATGTCAAGGATTGAAGGTAACAGTGCAGTTGTTTATAAAGCTTCTAAGCCTTTGCTTTGATGGATATAAGAGTTTAAGAAGGCAACATGCTTTAATTCCATTAATGTGGAGTTTTAATTCAGCTCAGTGAAGTGAAACCAGCTTTTCCTGATGTTGCTAACAGCTAAACTTCTAACTTAAATGAGTTTTTGCTCTCCTGTGGGATTAATTAGAAGACCAGAGAGTGCTTTTTTGATATTAATTTTATCTCAGCTACAAACACCTTGATAATATCCAGTACTGACAGTTACTGACCCATAATAGGAGTGTCAAACTAACCAGATAGTCTCCCATCAGAGGTAAACAGGCAACTTCAGAGAATAGGACATTCAACCCTGCTGCTTTCAGATCACCCTTAGGCAACAAAGCCAAATATGAGATGTAACGCTGTTTTCATGCACAGGCACATGCAGTGAGGATTTTTGGAGTGATTTAGCAACCATAATTCATTTTTTAAAATGGCATCTGTACATACACTCTTCAAATAGTATTGCTAGGCTAAATACCTACCCAGTGGAAAACAGACAAGAAACAAAATGAAGGATTAGGCTGTCACTCTGCCTACAAATACGTATAATAAAGAGCACACTACATCTCTGTTCAAGTTCTCTGGAGTAACTTCACTTGCATAAGTAAAGTCAACAAGGCTGCTGACCCATTCCTCCCTCCCTTCCTTCCATTTCTTCCTTCCTTCCTTTCCCCTCTTCCCCAAACAGTATCCACAAAGAAGTGGTTGGCCACATTCTGTGACTTAAAGTATTTGAGTTATTGCAGCCCTAAATTAACATCATATGTCAATAGGAAGAATGCAAGGTGAAACTGTGACTCAGAGGAATGCTTCAGCTCCTGGAATAAAGCTAATTATCCACCTTTGTCAGCAGTGCGCCTAAGTCAGCACCTATCTTCCAAGTGGTGAAACATCCACTGACTTCAAATCTGCTACCTTGTGGCTGAGGTAATTGCAGAAGTTAATGATGAGATTTAAAATCTAAAAAGTATGCTTATCTGAGACGGAATTGTTATTTTAGTTTGAAATACAACATTTGAAAGAGTTGAAGAAGTTTGGAATGATGGGGGGGGGACTGCAAATAATTAAGAATGCTGTTTAAAGGAGTACAGCAGAGCGGATATACCGCTGATGAAGTTTCACATGTAGTCTAAAGTTCCCATGTAGAGTAAATACAGGCTTACACAGAACTGTGAAGAACACAGCATTGAGCAAACTAGGCATACCGAGTGAAAATCATAAGAAAAAAATACTGTGACAAACTTACACAAAATTAAGTGGAACAGATTTTAGGAGACGTGAGACCTGTTTTAATAACTCAGACATGGTACTTTGCTCTTTTGGGAGGTTATTCTGTTTTAGATGTCACTGTAGGCACTGACTGCTGTTATAACATACATTGTTTTATTTTGCTTAAATTTCTCCCTTTCATCCCATCCTTCTTCTAATTCATTATGTTCCTTGTTCATATCTCCTCCATATACTTTGGACAGATCTGGGTATTTAGAAGTGCAACACCTAAATCGCCACAGCATTTCAAGATATTCTGTTAGTACTAAAAAAAGTAAACCTCAAGTACTCCTACTAGCGTCTCAGTTGTATTATTATTGGTGGTGGTATTATTATTATTTATATTACTTTAATGAATATGAGGAATGATAAAGCCCCATCTGGAAGCTGAAATACACCCTGATGAAGTAGTTTGACAATTAATATCAGCTGAAGATGGAGGTTTACATTTCAAAATATTTGCAACCAGTGAAAAACATACGTAAGTACGTAGAAGAAAAAAAAAAAGGAGAATGGTAGAAGCAAGCAAATCTCACCTTCTCAGTTGTTTAAGCAATATCAGTTGCAAATGGTCCATGAACATAACAACTGAGTTTGGCTCTAATTATGGTTGTGGAAGAGGGTGTAGTGCTACTTTCATGAATTTAAATAGGGATCATTTGTTTAGGAATGCCAGAAAACATCCTGATGCACTCTGCATGGCCTCTCATGGTACCGTTGTACCAGTGCCTAATACAATAGTGAGTTTTCAATGGAGAAAGCAGCTGCCACCTTCCTCCCTACTCTTTGACATGACGCTTAGGTAATTCAACATCACAAAGGTTTTTTTGCCGTGCTGCTACACTCAAATGCCATACCTCATTTACTGTTTGCTATCACTCCTAATTCTCTTCTGGCATTAGTGCTTTCCAAGCATTACCATTCCAATGAATCGCACAGGGCGTAAGAGAATTGGAGACGGTTTGATTTCTATGTGACAGAACAAAAGGCATTCTTGCTGGGTAAAAAGAAATCAGCTTCACCAAAGGAAAACACATGCTATAGTATAGAAAAATGTCTTAATCAGTCAGGTCTTCTGTAATGAAAGACAGACATACTTTAGAAAAAAACTTCTATTAAGGATGTCTGGAGACACTAAATAATCAGAATATGCTGAAACAATTCAAAAGCAGAGTGCCAAAACTTGTGGCATTATACAGCTGGAAGAAGTCATTCAGCTTCTCACTCATTTTATGTACATGAGTAGGTTTGTGTGGCAAGGTTTTGGTAGTAGGAGGGCTACAGGGGCAGCTTCTGTGAGAAGATGCCAGAAGCTTCCCCCATGTCCGATGGAGCCAACGCCAGCCAGCTCCAAGACAGACCCACCGCTGACCAAGGCCCAGCCCGTCAGTGACAGGGGTAGTGCCTCGGGGGTAAGAGAATTAAGAAGGGAGAAAAAAAACCTGTATGAAACAACGGCAGCTGGAGAGAGGTGTGAGAATACATGACAGGAGCAGCCCCGCAGCCCCCGGTG
>NW_009605356.1:117477-138240 GCF_000690535.1 Cariama cristata | reverse complement strand
ACTGGATGATCTCCAGCGGTCCCTGCCAAGCCCCACCATTTGGTGATTCTGTGTAATAGTGGCTCTTTTAGGGTGCTGGACTGACTTCTCAAATAGGGGGGACAGCTGAGATAGGAGGAGAAGGAAGAAGGGGGAGGAAAGGAACTGGGTGGGAATGAAGGAAATACAAGGGACTCCCAGGCTGGGAGAGGCCAAGTCAAGAAGTGGATGGTTTTGGGGAGATGGGGACCTTGAGGCATTGAAAAGGGCTCTGGGATAGAGGGAGTCTGGGCTTGGAGGATGTGAACTAGTGGAGGTTACTGCTCTGGTGGACCTGAAGCAGTGGTGGGCAAAGCTGGTTAGGAAGGATCTTGGGATTCAGATATTCTGGCAGAGACGTCAACCAAGGGGGATACCTGAGAGGAGGAGACTTGAGTAAGGAAAAAGGTTTGTTGTTGTTTCGGGTTTTGTTTGTTTGTTTTTGTTATTGTTTTGTTTTGTATTTGAGAGGGGCCTTCTATAGCTGAAGAAGTTAAGTTACTGTCGAAATAACAATGAATGTTGTCGTACAGACATCTGAGAGTCAGGTGCGTTTGGTAGGAAAATGAGCGATGTCATATTAGCAGCACTCCCAAACTTCCTCTTTCCTAGAGCACCTTTTAGCTGGGAATCAAAAAGTACTGTGTAAACATATATGGATAAAGGAAGCCTGACGCATGGGAATATTTGGTTTTTTCCTGAGATCACACATTGAAGCCTGGTGAAAGAATCAGGAAGAGTGCCAAAGTTTCCTAATTTGTAGTGCTTTGTTCTTGCAAATAGACAGTATCTCCTGCAGGCTGTGTGCGTGCCGATTGTAGTTATTGACATTTGCATATGCATATGAGTGGGAATAAAGTAGAATTAAATCTCTATTTATTAACATATTGTCTATGAGTGGTGAAACTAATGAAACCTGGTTTCCTATGGATTTGAGTTTCATGGTTGGACTCTCTGATGTCCAGTAAAATCTAAGTTCCAATTGAAGCTTTTCCCACAGCTGGAGTATTTACAGAGCCTCTTGTGTGCCTGGATTCTCTTGTGTCTAATAAAAAGGGAGCTTATATTGCAGTCTTTCCTGTTCATGGGGCACCACTAATGGGGGCTCTTTTTTTTCCATCTTCTTTGCCTCTTACTTTCATTAAGTTTATTAGAACAAAACATAATTGTGATTGTTACTCCTCTGTGAAATTGGTTTTAAAAGTCCATCTCAGACATAGTAAGATGGAAAGCCAATAAAGGTGTCAAATTATGTAGATCACTTTAATTTCCTTAAGATGCAGGGCTAAAAATTGGGTGAACTTTTCAAGCATGGTATTATTTTCTTTCTAAGTAAAACATGAAGGGCTGCTGTTTACATGATGGTGTACAAAATGGAGGTAATACTTTAATATGATAATATAGGTTGCCATTAAAGCCATAAAAAATGATTAGGCTGACTGATGGTAATGGATACAGGTGCCTCAGGACTTCTAAGGAGAAGAACAAATCCAGTACCCGCAGGGTCTGCGAAGACAGGCAGAAATATTGGAAATGAGAGAGTTGATATTATCCAGAAGTAAAAGTGATTGAACAGTCAATTACTTCTAGAAGTTGTTTGTTTAAGCATTTAAGCACTGCTGGTGTTTAGAGTAAGTGCTCTAGCTATCCGTCTGTGAACAAACAACAATGCTGCTGTACCTCCCTCAGCCATTAACTACAAACCCTTAGGACCAATTCCATTTTTTCTCTCTTGAATCCACATATTTTTGACAAAATAGCAGTAATAATGTGGGTTGTAAATGGCACTTGGTTTAAAAAAAATTGAACTGCAATTTAGCACAACCAATGAAAACGTTTGTTTCACAAGTTTAAACTTTCCCATGGGAATGCTGGAGCAGCCCTTCTGATCTCTCTGTGTGTGTATTCAAAGGAAACATCTTTACAATACAGATGCTTGGGAAAACATACTGGAACGTAGATGTTGCTTCTCAGGATAATCACAGAAACACAACAAACTTGCTGGTGTTTGTAGTTAAAGGTTTAAAAAAATAGAACAGCAGATTTTTTTTTTAAATTTTTTTTTTTGGTCTGTGGTTTTCATGCTAAGGGTCTCATTTCTTTCTAAATGTGAGTAGGCGTAAACAACTCTTTGTACACCAGAAGTAAAATAAAGAGGTGAGCTTGATGTCTACAATGGCAGTGGATGTGGCTGCTGCTAAGTGACTGCTGGATCTGGGCCAGTTAGATCAATGTCACCTCCCACAGGTCTTATATGAGTAACTCCAAAGAGGCAACGGAAGAAACTTTTATCCACTTGGTGCTTAGGTAATATCTCAGTACTTAAGACACGACAAATCCATAAGAATTTTACTCCTACATCTGTGCTGGACATGATTTTGTGTCTTTCCATTGTAAAACCTTCCCTTCTAAGATGGATGGATAATACATGACAAAGAACAGGTGTCTTTTTCTTCAGGGCTTGGTCACTGCTGGATCATATCTCTGCAATGCATGAGCTAAAGTGTCTCCGTTGTGTAGACTGTGGTCCACGTCACATACATCTAAGCACCAATCTGTCCTGCATATTGGGGGAACTGGCAGAGGGACAAAGCTTTCATGTGATATTCCTAGCCAGGCTGGTAGAAGTAGCAGGTGGAAGTACCAATAATGACCATCTTCAGAACTTGGTGAAACTCTGGCATTGGCTGTCCTACCAAAATCAAGTGGCTTTATGTCATTTTAAGAACTTGTGCGAATCAGCAGGTGTTTGAAGTAGGTGTTTGTCATACGGGAAAGTACAGTAATCAGTTCAAGAAGATCCTGTTCAGTATTGAGCTGCTAGGCGCAGCCCCTGTGGCAAATGACTGGCTACTGTCTGTCTGTGATGAAACATCTCCAGATGTTTGGGGCATTTGTTTGAAATACCGTGCTGTGGCCGAGTGCCTAAATCTTGGTTGCTGTGATACCTAAGTTAATCAGCTACACAAGTTGATATGAATGTAGTCTGAAGTTTATGTTTTGTGATTCAGTCTTGAATGATGATTGCCGTATCGTGGTATTTTGGCTGGTCTTCAAACTTGTTATGGTGCTGAGATTCTTCAAGGGCCAATAGTTCAGACCTGTCTTTTACAACGGCTCTCAGGATTGTCCTGCTAAAGTTCCTAACGGTTCCAGTAAACTACATTTTGCATTACTGAGTAAAGCAAGTGGACTTTGGTTCTGTTTTCCTTCTGCTCTGACCTCACTGTGGATTTTCAGCGAGTTCAGTGCCATGACTTCCTTTGGAAAAGGTCTTGTTGAAATCACATTGCACATCCATCCTAATGGCAATCTCTGAACATAACCTAATTAAACTGCTAGCCTTCTTCCTTCGTATTGTGTATGTAGTTTTGATATTTGATCTGTGACTATGATAGGACAAAAATTTTAGACCATCTTAAGTCCTTAAGTGGATCATAAAGTGGTTTTCTACACAAGAGTGTGATCTTTCTCTCTCAAAATGTCAACCCAAATTTCAGCTACGGCACAAAGCAGTAATTTAGTATAGTACTTTAACCACAGTTAAATACCGTGGTCCTGACGTATGAGTAGTCCTTGGTGCTGACTTTAGAAAGATGTTCAGTCATGACTAGAGTAATGAAGTTGAATACACTGATTTCCACTGCCAAGTTCACCCCGGAGAGAGTCACATAACCGCATATTTGAAGAAGAATATACTTGCGGTAATGGATTGCTCTTTGAGATGATGTAATCAAAATGGATCTTCAACACAGCTTTTGGTGGGCTTTAGGAATAGAGACATAAATCTGAGAGTTATGATGGAAGTGTGCAAAACAGTTTTTGGACCTTTGTACAGGAACAAGAAGGTACCTGCGTGATCCCTCTTAGAACTGTGGATCAGGAGATGACGATCTTGCCTGCTTTGTGTACTCTTAGGGTAAGATATGCTGTGGCTACAGTGTTTCAAAGATGACAGTTACTATATATAAATAGTGTTTTTACTTTTGTTACTGCTGATTGGGTGCCTGATTTATAATTCTCTGGGAAATATCTGATGTTCAAAACTAAATATAAATCTAAATTCCTAAGAAAATTGCATCTGCTGTAGGAGACAGCAAGAGAGCTTGATTCCTCAGAAAATTTATTTGGATAGAATCAGAAAGAATACAGTGTTCTTATTTGCTAACTAAGCATTTGTGAAGATAAACTGTGCCTTAACCATTCATCATAGCCAGTTCTTGCTTAATCAGATTAACTATCACCGTTTATTATAATTTTGATTTTTTTAACATTGACAGAAACCATTGTTTATTTTTTTTTTTTAAAAAGCAGCAAATCTGGCATAGACTAGCTAAAGAGACTGAAATGTCTGACTCAAACAGCTGTCCACAGGCATGTGTCTTTTCCAAATACCAGCTGCTTCCACTAGTCCTCTTGCCAGCACACCTACACTGCAACAGCCTAATCACAGCTTGTAAGAGTAGCTATCCATGTAAATTGATAAAAACATTACTCTACCACTGTCTTCCAGTAATAGTTCAGTTGAAAAGTTCCAGCTGTCGGAGGCAAAAATATTCTGATTAGGACAATGTGGTGTTTTTTGTAGCTCCCCTCACTTAGTAGCTAAGGGTATGTTGCCTTCAGCAATATTTGCCTTTGTTCAAGGCCTCCTGACCTGTGGGTTCTGTTTTATGGTGCACTCGTGACCTCTCATTACTACGTGTGCAAAACAAGACGTGGATGGAATGATAGAAATACAGCTGTTAACTGAAAAAGCTAACGGACATCTTACTGAAGACTTCTATATCCTCAAAATAAGCAAACATTAAGGGAAGGGACTGAAGATCAGCTAAAGTGAAGCTGACAGTGGGTCTGGCATCCTTTACTCTGAAGTTTTTGTTTTATATTCAGACTGGTGCACTGGCGGTTCCTTTTCTGAGGCGTGCAAAACCCACGTTGCTATATCTGTCTACATAGTCGATGTTCATAATAAATAACTGTCAGTCTTCAATTACTATGGAAACTCCTCTATCTTACTGTTCATGCCCCTCGAGCACACACACGTTTAGAAAGAGAGATCTATATATGACCTCCACATACTCCTGTGTCAAAGGAAGTTATATTTAAGCAGAGTTACTTTTTTACTGAGCTAACTTCACAGAATTGTTTTATTAAAAAATAACCTTTTGTGAAACTTGATTTAAAAAGAATGAGCTTTTAGTCCAAGTAGTGTTAGTATCCAGTGATATCATCACAGTAACCGCATGGGTTGCAGCATCTAGGTGTCATGACTATAGTGCAAATATCACTGAATATCATATCTTGTAGCATTTTGTTTACTCTCTTGGTAGTAACTTCAATAGCATTAGACATGAAATGGCCATTTTTACTGCTGACCAGCAGTTGTTCGGGACACTAAGAGAAATCACCATGTGTGTAAAGCCCAACACTTCTTGGAGGTGCACGACAAAAAACCAAGACGCAGCAGACAAAACTTGCAGCCAAGGGAATTTCCAATATTCAGAAGAAAAAAGCTCTTCACATTGTGGGTGATTAAGCACTGGGACAGGCATCCAAAGAAGGTGCGTAATCACCATCCCTAGAGATATTCGTATCTCAAATGAGCAAAACCCTGAGCAACTTGATGTCATTTGAATGAGAGGTTGGACTGGGAAACCTCCAGAGGTGTCTTCTCTTCCAGCCTTTGGGGTGATTCTGCCCATGGCAGGTCAGCGTGGCTGCTTGCCCACTGTTTTGGGCTGCGTGGAAGGTAGAGGTTGCCTAATCTAGAGGACTTGTTCTACTGCAATGCTAGAAACACAGTTTTAACACGCTGTTAACAGACGGTGCATCCTTGTATATAACAGTGGAACAGGCCCCTAGAACTAACACATTGTTTACATCATACTTTTTTTTTTTTCCTTTTTTTTGAAAACTCACTGCTTTCCAGCAGGGAAACTGGAGATTCTTATCATACTTCTAGGGGCAAGAAACCCCCAAATACTTCACATTCCGTTCCCTAGGAAATCTGCAGTCTATGAAAACTGGATGCGTTAGGAGTTGTATGGCTGGACTATCTTTGATAAAGAGGAAAAAAATACAAGAAAGCTACTGAGTTGTGACCCCCATCAGGAAAAATTGAATTTGCAGTTCAATAGGCTTAAATGATTTTTCATTAAGAGCATGGTATCACTAAACGCATTAAAACTGCATGCAATAATTGAGAAAATACTGAATTGTGAAAGACTGAGCTATTAAGCATTTAAGCTTCTTAAAAGCAGAACATTACTCTTGCTCGGAAATTAACAGTAGCATGAGCTAGCTCCTAATGGCTTAGATAAAGTCATTGAAATGTATGGCCAAAACTGTTCGCACAAAGGTAGCTGTTGGAAGTATTTTGTGTCCGTGTCATGTGTAGCTAGAGAAAAAAAAATCTGTTTGAATTTCTATAGAAAACAATACACAGTCTTTTGACCTCAACATTTTAAAGCTGTAATTCTTTATCATTGGTGATGAATAAATAAATGACTCTGACATTTTCATTAAAATATGTATTTTGAGGAGGATTTTAAAATCAAATATTGATACCATTGAGTCTGTCTTGTAATGCTGACCTGATTGTGACATTTGTCATGCTGCTGCTGACGAATTACACCAGGTTGGTGGTGATCTTAAAAGGTTCAGCATACTATTAAAATGTATCAATACCGATCAAGCTCTTTTTCTAAAATCTGAGACTAATTAAGGAACGGGATTGATTTTGTTAGAACCTTAAGATACATTACCTAGGAGAGGAATACAATAATGATGATTTTGGATATCTAAAAGGCTCTAGGATTTATCAAAGTGCAGAAACACTTGGGAATGATCCAGGTCTCTCTGAGCATCCTACTGTTAATTGTTCATGTCCTGGGAAGATGCTGGTAACATCAACACAAGTGACCAAACTGCTAATAAGCACCATTTTGTCTCCACTCCACATAAACTAAAATCTGCTTTAAATTTCAGAACTGCATTCATATTTTAGGATAAAACAGGAATGGTTTCTCCAGTGGGGGTACTTTGTGATGTTGCTTTTTTTTTTTTAAATGGAGAGCTCAATGCGTGGAACTCCTAACATCTTCAGCAACACAGCTGCTGAATATGAATAATGTAAGGAAAGTTTGCTTGTTTATGAGCAATAAAACTATAAAATACGAAGGTTAAAATGCAAATTTCTACCTGCAAAACAAATTAGATAATTAGTAATGGTAACGTAATTGATATATGTTGTGTTGTCGTGACTGAGCGCACTACTTGGGCCATCACTAGGTAGCTTGTATTGCTGCTGATTTCTGAGAGATGGTGCAGGGTGGTTAAGCTGAATTAGTGAAGGTTAGGTTTGTGAGAGGAAGAGTATAAGCAATAGCAAATTATTTGGTTTTATATACTTTCTACATGTTTCTAAAATAATTCTTGTATATCTCTGTATCTATGGCTGCATTTATATACATCCCTGTTCTGTATTTGATAAATCCAAAACAGCATAGTGTGCCGTAAAAGAGAAGTTTGTGCCTTTTTAGGACAATCCCCTGAGGTTACTTATGGCTTCTCCATTTGCAGCTAATGCTGGTTTTCTGTTCTCATGCTGGATGCCGATTCCCCTGCATGACCTGTGGGCCTCGGTGGCCTGCTCAAATGTAGGAAGTGTTACGTGGCTTGTGAGCTCGTTGTTCTAGGTATTACAGCTCATAATTTGTACTGTGTAACACTGATTAACGATGCCTTTTGAAAGGTGTTTCTAAGATCCAGATAGACCACTATGACATGCCACAGAAATGCTTGTGATACGTAAGTTATTTTGTAAGATGTGAGAGCATTGAGGTATGATGGGCCCTTTTCCTCTGTGAAATAACTTCTCTGGTCTTAGTACTTTGAAACTATTACTTTATACTTAGCCAGATTCTAATCCATTTTTTTGCTTGGCATTTTAATCTGCGACTATTCCCTCTGACTTCAGTTGTTGAACTGGCAGAGTACCACCAAGATGTTTAGGGGACTGGGGTGCGTGACGTATACGTGATACTGGGAGAACTGGGTCTGTTCAGCCTTAAGAAGAGAAGGCTCGGGGAAAACTTTATTGCTGTCTGCAACCACCTGATGGAAAGGTGTAGAGAAGACTTCACCTCAGAGGCATAGAGTGACAGAACAGGAAGCAAGAGACTCAAGGTGGACAATGGGAAATGCTGGATAGATACACAGAAATGCTTTTTCATCGTGAGGGTGATGGGACAGCTGGTCACAGTGTGTGGAATCCCCATCCTCAGAGATACGCAAAACTTGACCGAGCAAAGCCCTGAGCTCCCTGGTCTAAGCTGGCCCTGCTTTGAACACGAGGCTGGATTAGATGACCTCAGTGTGCCCCTTCCAAATATTAATTATTCTGTAATTTGCTGGAGGATTTCTGAAGCAGTGATCTTTTATGAAACAAAGAAAAGCAGTTACGAGCCATTCAAAGTAACCGAGGTGCCGTGGAGTAGGTTGTGCATATTTTGGAAAGTGGTTGTGTAACCACTGTGAACTGGTACCATGTTTGATCAGGAGAAGTTCTGGCAACAGAAGTCACGGATGGCTCTCCTGTAGCCGTCATAAGAGCCCTGTAGTTTCCTTAGTTTTTCCAATACCTAGAACATTATCTAGAAGCCAATTAACGTATTTTTAATCATAAAAAAAACAAACAAACAAAAAAACAAACAAAACAGTAGAATATTTTACTGATTTATCTGCTTGGTAAAAATGGAATCATTAGATCATTGAGCTGTTGAGCTGCAAGAAATCTCAGCTGAACAACTGTAAACTCAGATCTTTCAGAGGCTTATAGTTGGGTCAAATTTGGGTGATTTCTTGGGAACCACAAAAAGCACATTGCTGACAGAAGTGTGAAGCTTCCGTCAAGCATTAACTTTTTGCTTTAAAGCAGAGTACTATTAGAGCTTTTGACTGACACCGTTAATGACTGGACAGGGGGATATTTTTTTATGTACTTTTGTTTGTTACGTGGACATAAATGCTTGTTTTCTCCTGAAATTCTCGGAAACTATTGTATAATTTTTGCAAGGTTGCAAGGAAATAAAATTAGAATATTGTAATGGTAAATACCAGGCAATCTTAATCATAAATTTTGTATCTGTATGCCAATTTTTGTGCCAGTCATTTTGTGTTCTTTCTCATAAGCTGGATTATAGATAATTCTCTTTTTAATTAATATATATTTCTACAAGAAATAATCTGCTTGGTTATAATTGCAAAGACGTTTCCTAAATTTGAATGAGTGTTTATATATTATAGTTAATCCAAATACGTGTTTTGAAAGGATGGCTTAAAATAGCAAAATCATAATATCATAACTCACAAATTAGAACAGTCATAAGGAAATATCATAATCACAAGATTAACTTGAAGCTTTAAGTGAGGTCAGAGACTTGACTCACCAGCTGCACTGTGAGTTTTTTTCTGAATTACATGAGAGAACTGTGTATGGTAGCACACAGGCCAAATAAGCTCTGTAAATTCATCTGTAATTTTTATTCCATTCTGATTTTTTATGTGTGGTACTTTTTAGCATTTCTGGTTTATGATAACAGTAGTCACTGTCTCTTACTATTAGTGCTATTGTGCATTTATTACAAACCTGGTTGTTGGATGTAACTTTTCCAGAGTAGTGGGCTAGACGTTAAGGGTTTCTGTTCTCACTCAGCTATAAAACACTTTTTGTTGCTTTTCTTTGCTCTTTTCTTACATGGCCATCGATAAATTAAAGGAAAGGAAATCTTTACACCAAAAAACATAAAAGAGGAAGAGAGTTTCCTTACCTAACATCCCTACTGCGCCATTGACTGTGGCTTATCAGGTATCATAAGCTAAGTAAAGCCAAGCCTGATCATTACTTGACCAAGAAATCATGAGGAAAATACTAATTGCTTCAGGAAGTAGCGCAGACTTTTTGGTTGAAACATCCTTCTTTTGAGTTGCGCATGTTCCATTATTGGAGTTGAGTGTTAGAAGTGCATACTGGCACTGGAAATATTGAGATGAGTTTTGAAGTACAGATCCAATAAAAAGATCAGAAGCACCATACTTGTGTTAAGCATGGTGAAAATCTGGTGTTGGTTCCTGGCACTAAAAAGTCCAGACATCTTTGCAAATTGTTAAGAGTCTTTGTAGTCCAGCTGGCATCTCTTTCATCCAAAAAAGAAGTGTCGCAGTCCAAAATGCAACAGAACACATCTACAGTTTGGCACTGATTTTTCAAAATCGAAGGCTGAAGTAGATATCTGATTTCCATTGTTCATTCTTACCATATCTTTCACAAGAAATGTGAAAGGTCAAATTGACTGCCTTTTAAATGCTATCAATCATGAGAATGACAGGGTTTATAAGTGGATTTGTACAACCGTTGGTATAACTTCTTAGTGACAGATAAGATCAACATTTAATACTAGCCTCAGATGAAGACTTTGTATAGGCCTAGGTATTTCCTGAAATAAAAAGTAGTTCTCCCACATTCTATAAACAGCTAGCCACACGAAAATAAAAACTTAGGCTTATAGGCTACAAAAAGATACTCTTTCATGTTAGGAATGGTGTCTTTAGTAAGCATCCTCATTTAGCTTAATGACCTTAATATGAGTGGTTGATTTCAAGGACCTGGCGGTACTGGAAACAAAAGTATTTTGCCTAATATTCAGCACACGTGTTTCTAATGGAAGCACATACTCTTGCAGTCCCACTGCTCTGAAACTTTTGATCCATAAAACCAGGCTCTTCAGTGATTTCTACTCACCTGGTTATTTAAAGATACATTTTATCCCACTCATAACTCAAATTGAAATCGTTGGAAAGAGAGGAACATTGCCTTTCCCTTTGGAAAGGAAAAACTCTGCAGAGCAATTAGTAGGGATCTGCAAAGGAAAACTTTATACTCTGCTCCCCTGTGCTTTCTGACCAAACCAGTCCTTCCAGTTGGCAATAATTAAATTCCTTGTGGACAGAGGCAGGACAGATAAAAGGGACTGCATGAGTCATGGTGATCACACTTGGGTCTTCCCTGTAGTGATGGACCTGCAGTCGGAGTCTGTACTTACCCTCAACATCAACAGCCCTAAGCTCGGTACGACACGGAGGTCTGCCTCCTCCGGTTTCTCATTATTTAGGCAAGAGTAGGAATTTGATCCTAGTATTGCCTGAGTGTTCAGAGGTCACCTAAGCCTTGGCCCTTCAGAATTTTGTGTGATCGTTACTCTAGCAAAATCACAACGTGATCCAGGCGCTCGTCACTGTAAATAGTGGTAGAAAGTAGGACAGTTTCTACATGCAATACAGTGGATTGCAAGGACAGTGTTGAGCCTGGCCTGTGAGCCCTACCACGTTGCCAGGGTTGTGCAGTCCTGTCCAGCATTACGTTGGTCAAAGAGCATTTGGACCAGAGCTGACTTGCACCCTAACAGCTGAGAGGCTGGGCAGAATTAACTGATACCCATGGGAATACCCTCTGTGTGGCACATGCTTCACTGGCACATATGTTGTTTGATCTTTGGCCTTTTTTAGTGTTTCACAAAGGCAATTATATGATCTCAAGGACTGGAGTTTCAAGAAGAAACCAGACATGCAATAAGGTAGTGAGATCTGGAAACAGAAATAATATTGTATGTCAAAAAAGAATTCAATAACATTTCTTTTGTTACATCTATACCATTGAAGGTATCCTCTACTCTGTGATGGGCAACCTTTTAAAAACAGTTGTTCAAACCCACAAATAAGATGCCAGGTCAAATAACCCAGAAATATTGTTACTATATTTATTTAACTTCCTCCCTTGGTAACTACCCATCACTTCTCTGTTCAGAGTCCATGGGCAAAATTTTCATCCATGCAGGGGCTCCATCAAGTGCAGCTCCTACGATAAGAAGCGACCATGCAGTCGGACGTGGCTTGCACATCAAGGTGTCTCAGAAAAGCTCTTGGTGCTCTCAGGCAAGCCCGAGGCCCATGCTTCGGTGCCGATGGCGTGATGGGCTGGGGTTTGTAAGCAATGAGGGCTGTGTGGTTGCAGATCAGGATCTGTGTATTTTCAACCCTTTGTGTGAAATCTGTGAGTGCTGCTTGGATTTAAAAACTTGCAGCATGCAAGTGAATTATACTTCAGAATGTGCAGAGTATCAAACATTTGAAGATCAAACAGGAAGATTGAACTTTTTTTCTTCCCCTTTTAGAACACGCACTTAAATACGTGGGTTTTTTTCCTGAAGGTTTGGCAGGCACAATGCATATAATGTAGGCCTCTGGTGAAATCAAAGTCAGCTGATCACACTGCATCTTTGAAAAATGCAGTCAAGTAACTTTTTGGAAAGGCAAGATTTTTAATTCGATTTAACATGCATATAGCAAATTAAGTTAGAGAGCCCCAGGGCAAATAATTTGTTCATTTGCAGATCTCTCATGTTTATGACAAGACAGAAAACTGGCATGCAATCCTCTACCTGCAGAGCTCTTCTAGCACTTTTCTGTCAGGGCTGGAACTCCCTTAAACCGTGACCTCCGTCCTCGGGCAGAGTGGCTGAAGCTCAGCCAGGTAGCGTACTGCCTGCTTGCGTGAGTGAGAAGAGTTGCTTTTGGTCTCCCAGCACCCTTTTTTTCTGTGTACGAGGAAGACCACCTCCATCTTCAGAACAATGTGATAGCCTGAAAAATTCCTGTGTTCCAGAAACCAGCTATGTTTTCAGCTGACTACTTTATTTGTGACTTTGTGACAGCACGGTAAGAGAGAGGTTGTTAAAGAACTTTGTACGGAAAAGGTGAAGTAAATTTAACAGATACTTCAAAAGGGGAAGTGATTTTGATTTTTGCCTGTCAGCTAGGATGTGAGGATGATGAAGGCAGTGTTACTTCAATTTAGGAAGGAGGGGGGAGTGGGTTTGGGGTTTCCCCCCTCCCTTTCCCATTTTCCTGAATTCACTACAAGTTCTCTGTGGCAGACTAATAACTTCTCTGACCTCAGGTTGTCTCGCTCCAGTTTAGGCTTATTACAGATAACTATCAAGCCTTTTCTCCACATACATGAATCCATAATTATCTCTGGTTGCAGCAGAGACTGTTAGAGGACTTCTGCCTTACAGGCCCATCAAAGAATTTGAAATCCCTTAGAAGACATTGTCCATTTAGTCCTTAACTTCTTATCAGTGGCATTTCCTGTTAGCCTAAATACATCCCCAATTAAATCACATGCCTCAGCCTTGAGCCTCTCTTGCTTAGGTAGTTTCTGCTGCTCAGTGAGCTTTCTTTCTCCCTCCTTTTTGTTCGTTCTTTTTAAAGCAGGATTTTCATACCCGAGAAAGCTTTCAGACATGCCAGACGCAAATCCTGGCTGCCGTGGGCTGATGCTGAGCTGAGTGAAGCTGCTCTGATTCCACTGAGAAGGGGTTGGAGGGATCCAGGACATGGTCTGAAACTGCACCAGGGGAAGTTCAGGCTAGAAATGAGGAGGCATTTCTTCGCAGAGGGGGTCGTTAGGCATTGGGATGGGCTGCCCAGGGAGGTGGTGGAGTCACCATCCCTGGAGGTGTTTCAGAAAAGACTGGAGGTGGCACTCAGTGCCATGGTCTAGCTGACATGGGGGTGTTAGGGCAAAGGTTGGACTCGATGATCCCAGAGGTCTCTTCCGACCTCATCGATTCTGTGATCTAGAGGAGGGACTCTGCCTTTTCCATCCTGTCTTTTGAGCCTGTTACTAAAAGACTTGACCACCAAAAAATATAGTGGATAAAAGGGGGTCTCAGGTGCAAAAGGTAGTAAGTCTGTGATGTGCACGTTCCTGTGGAAGTAAACGTTGAAGAAAGCAGAAGGATGAGTGTAGGGATTACTTCTAGACAGCCCCAGCAATGGTGACTCCCCAGTTCTTGACTAGAAAGAAAATAATCTCTCTTTCCCCTTACACACAATTAGTTTCTTGGTCTGTTAACAAGGTGACAGCATCATTCTTTAAACAGAAATGATTTTGTTTGTTTTTCAAGATTTAGCTTTCTCTTCATCTAATTATTGAAACCATCAGCGGAAACTTGGAGCTCTCTTGCTTTTTGTGCTTGTGCTTTCCCACCTGATCCAGTTGTGACAATTCTGAATTGGATCAATATCATTGGTATAGTTATTTAATGGGTAACAGATTCCAGTGTCTCAAATCCAGTTACTCAGTGGCGGGATCAGGCAGAAATAGGAGTTTGTAATTTGTAGGACTCGGCTGTCAAGTGAGACTTACAAAAGAAAAAAGAAAAAAACAAACAGGGGAAAGAATGATTTCCCTATTTTTATGTTTTTTTCTTTTCTTTCTTTTTTTTTTTAAAAATTTGCTGAGTGTCCAAAAGATTCAGAAGACACCTAGGAAATGTCCTGGCAGACCATGGGCTATGCGTGTATCTAGCTATATTTCCTATTTATATGTAACATCGTTTTTTTTAAATATTTTAGGTAAACTGTTATGCCTCCCTGCTTTCTTTAGACTGCTGGAATATGTGTCACTCAACTCTAATGGGTGATGATAATATTTTATTAAAAATGGCATAGTTTTGAAAGTATGTTTCTCAGTATGAGAGAAAACACCAGCACTCCAAAAAGGTACATTTAAAAAGGCACTGGTAATTTTGTCTCCGAGGATGCTTGAGTGGTCTGTGGCAGTGGATAGACATCCCAACCGTAGACCTCTACATGCAGTGTTCTTTCTGGGACGTCTGTCCTCTCCCCACTACGACTACAGGAAGAATACTTGTATTTGTAAGAATCCTCTTGACTGCCTACTCATGAGAGCAGAACACAGGGGTATGGATGACGTGATGTCTGTTTTTCAGATCTACAGTACCCACTTTGATGTTGTCCTTTTAACTTTTTTTGAAATCTTAACAGACAGAATTCAAATGAACATTTTGTTAAGTTTTGTTAGGGCAGGATCGTCCATCTGGCTCTTTCCATATGACCAGTATTAAAACACTGGGGTCAAGACACCCTGTTGTTCTCATCTTTCTTCTCTTGCGTTTGAGCGAGTGATCTCTTTTATACCAGGATTGTTTGTGAAGGTCTATAGTTCTCAGGAGCCTTTTTCTTTATCTTGCTTTTCCTGAATTAAGGACGCTCCATATGTTTTGTCACCAAGAATAGATGCTATTCACATAACCATATCCCCCCATGAAACGAAAGGGAAATTTCCAGCCATGCAGAAGTTATTTTCAACTTATGACATATCTGTTTGAAAAGAACTTTTCTCATTTGGTATTTTATTATGATTTTTGTCATGGAACTGTGACAAACTAGAATTCCCTGAGACTGACCCACAGCACTGGGAGTATGGCTGACCTATAATAGCTTGGTCCGTGATCTATTGTTGCCTATATTTTTTTTTTCCCAATAGACTTGTAATGCAGTGATAATAATGAGATTTATTGCAATTAATGAAACATATTTCTGTGATTTATATCATTATAAAGGAATGATTTTTGATTTCAGATACACATTGGGAATTTCTCTTACTGTTGTAATTTTCTTTCTCATCTCTTAGTCTTACTTTTGGAATTTTCTTATTATTGTAAACTGTTTAGTTTATAAATCTGAAACTAGAAGCTCTTTCCTTTTTTGATCCTAGAATATATTATCTGAGCTACTTAAAGTTTCCCACAGTCATTCATTTTCTTCAGTGCCTTTCTTTGCATCCTGTGCACAAATATGGTCTCTCATTTGGGCCTTGAAATGTTAAATTATACATGGATAGGAAGCAGAAATGGGATTTTTTTTTTTCCCTGGATTTCAGTTTAAGACAGCTGGTGGGTCTGCCTCTTCTCCTCTTAAAAAGTAATATTTACTGTCCTAGCATTTCATCCTCAAGGGATGTTTTTATTTAGGGGAGAACTCAATATTACCCTCAGCGAGGACACATAAAGCCCAGAGCAATTTATTATGCTAACTGTTTTTCTTACCAAATTTCAAATTGTAACATTGTTGACGTTTTTCATTGGGGAGAGGGAACGCTGGAGATTTAGTTACAGCTTTTTGTTTGGTTTTTGCCCCTTAGGAAAATTCTGGGCTGAAACAGTCATTGCTTTCATATACCAAGCCTAATAGGTGTTGTTTAAAAAAAAATCCCCTTATGTCAGCGTGCCTAAGATGAATTGGTAAATTTTCATAAGAACCTCCATTACTGCAATATGTTTCCTATTTGACTAATGTGGTATGTGTAGATGGACAACTCAACACTTAAAGGAGGCAGACTCTTTAATGTTGAAAGCATTACCATTCACAGTTTGGAAAAAAACAGAGTAAGCCTAACTTTTTGCAAGCTTTGGCTTTCAAGAGCAAACATATACTCTTCATAAACACTCTATTTGCACTGCAGGGTGGCTGAGACGGCTATAGTCGTGGGGATCAGAGCCTCACGCAGCTTAGACTTCGTGGCATGCAATTTATGCGGTCTGCTCTGCTGGCTCGCTTTGCTTTATCTCACATCTTTATTCTGCCTACAAAGATGTACAGTAGGTGGAATCTGTCAGGCGTGAAGCCAGCAGGCAATGTGAAAGTGGAGACTGCTGGCGTCAGATTGATTAAGCCTGTGCACGTGTCTGTAGAAAGGAGACATCAGGTTTAATCGCTCTGCCTGATTTTCTTTCTGTTCCTTTCTCGCGTGGATAAATGTCTTGTGAAATGTCTTGTGCAGATCACAGTGGGAGCACTCCGCTAAAGCAGAAAAGTAATCAAGGATAAAAACTTATTATCTTACCCCTATTGTTTCGTTATCAGCAGAGGTGTATGAAGTGTGCATGTCTTAAAATAAGAATTCCTAACACGTTCGCTGAACTTTTCCTTATTCAGCATTCATAGGGTTTAATAATGTACTTAAGAACTATTTGATAGCAAATTTTTTGAAACATCAGTCTCAGCGTTTCTCAGTTTATAACTTTGATCTTTGTTTTATTTACTGCAGAATATAAAGCTGGAAAGAATTTTGGTTATAAGCTCTTCTGAGAGCAACTGGACCCTTTTTTAAATACACATATATTTGTTTTTATTGGTTTACAAATGCAGAGTGATTCCCAAGTCTGCAAAGCCTTGAGCTTGCAGTAGAAAACAGAGTGTATGTTCATTGTGCCAACTGACAAGGAACTGCCAGATACTGAATTTGCTACGTGTTTTATTGTTTAAAACATTTGGCTGACTTGTTTGAATAGAAATGTGAGGGGGGAAGAAGATAAAGGAAAGAAAAAGCCTGAAAGAAGAAAGGGAATGTAAATAAAAAAGCGAAGGAAAATTTCACAGTTGATCTGTGATTGAAATTATTACTGCTAACATCTTTCAGAGTTGTCCTCAGTAGTTACAGTGCGTACAAGTTGGGGTTTTTTTTGTAAGTGCTGGCCTAGGCTACATAACATAAATTGTTTCCTTTCCATGTAGTAAAAGTAACATACAAACACAGCAGTTGTTCATTATTTCTAATCCCTCTGTTGAACAGGTATCAGAATCCCCTACATTTGTTATTTGAAGGGAATGCAATATCTTAAACCAAAAAAAAAAAATCTAAATTGGATCTTTCAGCCCTATGCTTTCTCTAAGGTGCTTTTTACAGTATTCAGGTGGAGGGAACATAATGTCTTCCATGTATCTCCAGGGCTCTGTCTCTGTGTCTGCTGAGCTTGTCTGTTGTCTCTTTTTTTCCTTCTAAAGTTCTCTGGAGATTTAAAAGAATATATACCTATTCCCAAATAGTTATACTACAGTATGTTTGGGTCTTTGTTAAGTAGGGGTTGCCACAAGTTAAAGGAGAGCAGAGACAAAATACAGGCTCTGGATCCAGCGGTAATAATGGAGTGTTTTACCCAAAGAGGAAGTGTGGGATAAGAACTGGAACAGACAGGCATGCAGGATTTTAATTTTAACTTGCAGATCCTATTAAGTCACAACTATTTGGCTGAATGCCAAAGGTTGCAAATTAAAAGGATTGAACTGAACTGGAACTCCTTTGATAACATCTCGGATTAACTATTGCAACTCTTGTTTATTGGTCTTCTAGAAGACAGTATAGGTAAATCTGTTTTATTCAAAACTCTGCTGTTGACTCACAAAGTAGGATGTTTGTCCAAGATGTGAAAACAAAGCGCTGAGCACTTGCGGTTCTTAAAGTTCCCATGGTGTATTTGCAGAAGCTGGAGGTGTTAATCCTGGTGGCCTGGCCAAACTGCTGCTTGAATGATTGCCTTGTAGATTTTCCTTCACCTCTGGTGCAATTGCGTTTGGCTCTGAAATTCATTCCTAGCCTTAATAATTCTGTAATATTGCTGACTTTTGTAAAATACGGCATTGCTTTGCTCGTTGTTCTCCATGTATTCAAGGCTCGGATGCTCCAGCTTGGACCTGTACAGCATAGTAACCCTTCTTCCGTACTTTCCTATTCCAACAGAGCTAAAGTTGGGACTCTTTCACTGAGCTTGCCCTCCTTCCCTTCTTTGAGCTGATCTTCATGTGCAAAGTCTAAATCACTCATATATCCTAGCACTGCAAATATCAGAAACTCTATTGCAGTGATGTGTAGATGGACCCTCCAGCAACAGAGGATCTCTCCTGTGCCCGGATAGTTCCTCACTGTGTGGGACTTGATGCTGAAGAAGTATTTTCCTTTTGCAGGTTGGGAATTTACAGTCCCGCTTAGCTAGGCAAATCAGTGTCCTTTGCTTAAAATGTAGTCTTTGAGCTTGATCAGATTTTTTTCAACTCTATTTCCCAGAATCTGGTGTAACAGTGGGCTACATCAGTACGTAACTGGAATAACAGAGAACAAATAGTTTTGCCCGTATGAAAGGAGCGGTTGTATTGTGTTTTATTCATCAGAAGGAACATCTTTGGCAACTAGATGTGGTTCCTTGTTACTACAGATACAAGGTCAGATGCTTTTATGAAATGGTTTGTGAAAGTAATTTTTTCCTTCCTCTGCCTATCTTTATGCCTAGAAAATGTGCTTTCTTTGCGAAATGTGTTTCCATACATTCGCAAATGCCGTATTTTGGACAAACATAAAACTATTTAATGCCACACTGATTGCTGCTCGCGGTAAAACTCTTCCTCTCCCTTTTTTTGAAAGTACCCAGTTCCACTTATATTTTATTTGATTGACTTCTTTGACCTGCACTGTCTACATTTGACATCTTACTATGCTGGAATTTAAATAACCTGTGCTGCCCTATGAAGTTAAATCAAGACATGCATTGGCAGGCACTCCCATTGAAGTAAACCTTTTCCCTGATTGTGTTCTGTTGCTCTGCTACATGGCCTAGAAGACAGCATGAAATAATGAGAGCTCATCATCAGTTGCAGGAGGAATCTGCCCAATTGTTTGTTCTCCCTTGGGCTATAATTAAACTCTAAGGCAAGACATTATTCCATTTCAGTTTGGCATTTTTAAGCTGCCATTTATTTTGAGGTATGGTGCAACAGAAGATGCTGTAAATTAAAGTTAAGCATGACTGTTTTTATTAGGTACAACAATCTTAACAATCTTTTCTTTTTTCCCTTCTTTATTCTTAATGCTAACCTAATGGAATGCATTTTTTCTTTTTTTTTTTTTTTTTTTTTTACACTTTAATGTCTTCACTACAAAGTGTAAGACTTGATCAACCAAGACACCACACAGTTTTTATTAGGGAGTTGGGCTACTGTAGTTAATGAAGGTAGTTTACAGATATAACCAAAGGTTTTAGTAGCAGCAGCCGAATGACCATCCACCACAGTAATAATTTCAGGTTGGAATGATTAGTAAGAGGACTATATAACTGAAAGCAACTGGAAAGTGTTTACATTGCAATGTTAAGCACTTTGGGAATTATACACATGTGTGTACAGTTACTCAGGGAGAGAGTATTTTTTTTCTCTGTGCAATTGTTAGAACCATTTGTACTCCATGCCAGCTATTTTTAGTTTGTCTGTTAGGCACAGTCCAAGGAGAGGAAGTTTTGATATGTCACCACCACCTTCTTGCAGATAGGTTTTTGGGAAGCAGGTTGCTATTGATTGCAAGTGGATAATCAAAAACGAAATAAAGCATCACAATTCTGGTGAAGAAGCTTTTTGACAGCAAAGTATTCTCGTCATTTTTGCTATCTTCTTTTTTCCTTCAGAAAGTATGAATTAGGATTCAAGGCAAAGATTTGTTCAATGTAATAATTGCGCTTTCATAAAAATCAAGTGGAATCTTCATTTCAAAGTTCGTGACAAAGATGGTCCCAGTTCAGCTGGATTCAGGGAAATGGTTAGAAGAGGATGGGTGAATGGTGACTCAGAAAGTCAGCACTGATTTAGTGACCTCAGAAAGTAAGCTTAAATTAGAAATGTGAAAATATTAAAAAATAATACCTTTTATAAAGAAACCTGGTGAGATTTTTCATTACAATGTTCAGTTTTTAGAGAGGCAGGAAGACTGAATTACTTAATTATTGTGTCATTGTTTTCTACATTTAGGCATGCTCCTTTATTGCAAAGTTATTCCTTCTTTGCTTTGATTCGAATGGTTGGTAAATGTCAAGTGGCAATGGACTCCTCAGAGGTTATAGAATAGAATCATAGAATCATAGAGTGGTTTGGCTTGGAAGGGACCTTAAAGATCATCTTGTTGCAACCCCTCTGCCATGGGCAGGGACACCTTCCACCAGACCAGGTTGCTCAAAGCCCCATCCAACCTGGCCGTGGACACTTCCAATGACGGGC
>NW_009605356.1:85232-117080 GCF_000690535.1 Cariama cristata | reverse complement strand
AGCGGTGCTGTGGAAACTGGGGGTAGAATGCTTTCTTTTGGTCAGGCAACCCCCATTCAGTAGGGTACTGGATGAAACAACTTGTTTCAGATGCTCCTGTTGGATAGCTGCTGAATGGAGTTCTTGACTTTGTAGAGTACCTAAAAATTCCACAATGCTCCTGATGGAAACGTCAAATTTGACTGTCTCATCAGACTCCTATATAAATAGTTACCTCATATCTCTCCTTCATTCAGATCTCACATAATCATTGTAGCGTGAGGAAACCTCAGAAGATAATCTAGTCCAACCCCTACTCAAAGCAGAGTCAACTAGGGTGGCTGGTCAGAGCCTTCTCTAGTTGGGTTGTGAATATCGTCAAGGATGGAGACTCTACGAGCTCTCCACACAACCTGTGCCAGTATTCAAACAGCCTCACAGTAAAAAGGCTTTTCCTTGTGTTGAAGCGGGCTACCCTGTGTTTTAGTTTGTGCCCATTGCCTCTCATCCCTTCACCAGAAACCACTGGGAAGGCTATGGCTCCATTTTCTTGATACCCTCCCGTCAGGTACGTATACATATTGGTAAGATCCCTCTGATCCTTTCCTTCCAAATTCCTCTTCAAATTTTCCATAACTGGTGCAATGTGGTTACAGCGTGGGCATTTTAGTACAAAACCGCGTGTTCTGTACCTGGTTTTCACTGCCCATGGGGTTCTAAAACGACCCCAAATTGAAATGTAAAGTACAGTTGCCCTCTAGATTAACTGCAGGATTAACTTCACCAATACTTCCAAAACGTTTGTTAGATGTGCATCTACCAGATACTCTACTGAAAGTTGTCTGTTCTGGCTCGCCTTTGATAAATTATTTCTGGTCATCTGCCTCCCTTCCCCTGAACACACGTTACCACGTGCTGAACATCTTCGTCCTTCGGTTTATCTGTTCCTTCAGTGAGTCTGCATAGACCTCTACTCTGAAGGATAATCTCTCTTTCCATCTCACATTTCTAGCAATATTTCTTCCAGCACAAATTACTTCAAGTGTTCATCAGACTCTTGTGAAACTGCATTTTTTTTTTAATAATTCTAGCTTTTTGCACGTACTTTATATGCAGGAGCTTATGTGTGGCATATGTCCTTCTCTTCGTATGTGTTCCTTAGGCCTTGTAAGTATAACATGTTTTAGTCCTTCCTGCTTGCTGGTTTTTGGCTTTTACAATTAGCTCCATCACTTTATTAAAAAAACAAAACAAACAAAACCATTAAAATTTATTCATTGTTTTCAGCAGTTCATTTAATATGTGTTGTTGAGGAAAATGAAAATATTTCTCATTTGGATAGGTTCTCAGAAAATAGTTCCTGTAAAATATAATTGGTTTTCAGTATTTTAACCACTTTGTAATCCGACTTGTCACAGGACCGATCTATAAGTAGAGGTACTAATGGCATCATCAGTCATCTTTGCCTGCACAGGCATTCCTTGGTGGGAAAGTTTAACAAGAAAATACATCTCATAGATCAGGGGGTCATGGCTCCTCCTGTGATGAGTTTTTTCAGAGAGATGTGAGTTTGCTGTTGTACTTAATACTGTTCTGAGTTTTATACATTCTTGACAGTATACATATTGCTGTATCTTTAGAAAATAGCATTACTGTGGTCAAGAGGTTAAATCACATGTAGACAGCTTCCTTCTACATTTGACCTTGTTCTGGGAAAAGTTCTGTAACCTCTTTTTTCACTTACAAAAGTGAGATAATAACGCTTACCAATTTTGTAAATTTTCTTAATACCTGCAGATAAATATGATTATTGAACTAGATTAATAAATATGATTATTGAACTTATAGAACTAGAACTGAAAGCTGTGTACTTTTTAAAGGAAACCAAATTATAGCGATTTTATTTTGGCAGATTAGAATAGAAGTGTAACTGAAAGGATAAATAAAAAAGAAAATTATCGTGAAGGATGTTGGCCGCACTGTAGAATCAAGAATCAGTATATTGAATCCCTTATGAAGTGCAGTAACTTTATTTACAATTTTTACATATTCATGAACGGTGCTGTATGTCATCACCGTGAGTTGTGTAGGACCTTATAGGTAATGAGACTGAGAGGACCCAGGCCAGACTGGGTTATGTTGGTGGAGGTGCTCTCTGCTCACCCCAGTCCACCCTGCAGTAACCCCACACTTGTTTTCAGCCGTACAAGGTTACCTTCTGCTCCCTGTCGCTGAACTTTCGTGAAGTTCTCGCTGCGGTTACTACACACACCCCCTCCTCTTTGGTAGTAGCCAGACGATAGGTAATGTAAATCCCTGGGAACCCAAGAGCTGACTGAAATTCCACAACTAAAGAGATGGTGTGGGAAGCTGAAATGCAAACTGTTAGTTTGCTTTATGGCTTATATTGCCGTAACACTCCAGCCTTATTCTGACAATTCCTCTGGGCTGGCTGTCACTTAGGGTAGCCAAGCTCCGGGTGTCACAGTCATAGGGCCCCATCGGCCATCCTTGCCCATCGCACGGAGTATCTCCAAAAGTAAAGACAAGTTCTGCTGAAGGTAAATAATCTGATCTTTCTGAAGGAGGGCAGTAGACACATTTGCATTACCGTATTCCTTTTTAACTTGCCCTTGAGTTGTTCTCCAGCACAGAAGCATGTAAGGGAAAGAAACTCCTCAGTTTAAAATGGAGCTATCAATACTGGAGTTGTTCGTTAGATGGCCTGCTAGAAATTCAAATACGAAGAAACACAAAGGATGGAAAACAAGATCATAAAATCACTAGCAGCATTGAGTGAGCCAGTTATTACAGGCGAGTGAACTACACTTAGTCACTGTATCACAAACTGGAGCAGAGAAATGATATTCTGATGTTCCAGTCTGGTAAGAGAGCATGTGCTGGCTAACGGGAACCCTGGCTCAGAAATTTATGGGATTTCTAGGCCAGCAAAGTGCTCGTTTTCTAGGAGAAGAGGAATTTTCATTTTGGGACCTGTACTGCTTCAGCTTCCAGTGTGAGCGAGATGTGCTTTTTATTTGTCTCCCTTCTGAAAGTGTTCCTACCTCTGTCCAGGTTCAAAGGTAAAAGGTTGCCACTGAAGGTGTAATTCAGAGAGGCACAATTAGGATATAGCAGTGGCATTTCTGAGACTAAAACAAGAGAGAAAGGAGATTGACTGGCCAGTGGTAGTGGGTTATTATATTTTCATTAATAGCGTCCTGGTCTATCTCATGTTACTGATTTACAGCAGACCTCCAGTTTACTTGAACAGATTATTATGATTCTAGTCCCAGTCTTCATTTTTGGATCTTATTCTCAGGGCCATGCTGCTGTGACAGTCAGCCTTGGGGATATTCTCAAGGGGAGATCAAGGACCAAAGTCAACCGTATGGAGACTAAATTATCCTATCATCACCTGCCTTAGGTGTGGTTCCTGCCAGTCTGAGCAGAGATTTTATGGGGAGAGCTCCAACCTCCCAAGTTATCATCACAGCACATTTTAGCAACAGGAAATCCCTGCTCTTTCTCACATGTGCAGTTTTGTCTGTGTCTCTGTCACCATACATTCCCAAATCTGCTGTATGCCTTCCCTTAGGGTCACGCAGAGTGGGTAGTGATGGCATTTTCTAAGGCTTGTGAAATCCATGCCCTTTAGTCAGGGATTTAGTTAGCTCAGAGGTGGTTTGTTTTTTTTTTTATAATTCTGCCACATCAAGACTTGAAACAATTGCTTTAAGTTTTATCATGCTCATTAGGAGGCCTTGTGTTGCAAAGATGTTATCAGTTGTGTGACATCTGTAATTACTCCGTAATACCAACCTCTGCAGCCCTGCTGAAGTATTTCAATCTTTTTTTTTTCTTTTTTTTTTTTTTTTCCCCTCCCTCGCTCAGTCAGCTTCCTGGCTGTGCCACATCGTCACAAACAGCCTGTTGTTATAAACACAGCAGAAACGGCGCTGCGCACAGACAGCCTATTGACAACCGAGAGGTGACCCAGAAGATAATTACTAACATTGCTTAGAAACTAAAAAAAAAAAAAAAAAAAAAGCATAGCCAGACAAGGAAGGATATGTTTTTATGAAAGCAGACAGTCTTAATTCCAAAATTAATTGTGTCTCCAGCCACTGATAATTAAAGGGGGGAGGGAGGGCTGAGGCAGTGCATTTCTCTTTGTTCTGTAATGTACCTTATCAGAAAAATGTGCGCAGATGTAACCAGACAGGTTTGGAGGATGGATCATCTGGCTTTCTTTTGGAGATGTAAGAAACAGTGAAGGCATGGGTTTAGAATCAAGTGACTGCAAGGAGATTTGTATCCGCCAAGCTTTAAATGCCTTTAGGTGACAAAGAAGTATCTTCCTGCGTTCATTCCGACTGACATTAAATGTGGTCATATCTCCAGAATAGCACGGTTAAGTGCACGAAACCAGCTCCCTGCTGCATCAGCAGACCGGGCAAACCGTAACTTGTTAGGTCTGTCAGTGCCTAACCTCCCGACTGTGAAACGGGTTGCGGAGACAAAGAGACCATGCTATTTAAAGTGCCAAGCAGAGTGCCAAAGGGTTTCTTCTAGTTTTGCTTAACCGAGTCAAAAGGCGGCAGTACTCGGGGTGGAGAGCTGATAGCCCCAGGGTACGTGGGTTTGAGTTTGCGCGGTGGCACATTGGGAAAATACATACTTTAGGATAAGGAACAAAGTCAGATTCAGTAGTCAGTTTTGGAGAGCAGAATTGTACACCCACTATATCCCTTGCTTCACTGTTGCGTCCATCCTTGTCTTCGCACCAAAAGGGGACTGGGAGATGCTGCTGTGGAAGAACACTTAGTGCTCCATGGGGAATTTCTACGACTCCTGGAAGTTTCTAAAGTAATACCCCCAAGGCGCTCTTGCTGTTCCTGAGTTCGGAGACACAGCATGAGTTCCTGCTGCATTTCGAACCACACACATACGTGAGGTAGAGCTGGCAAAAGATTCAATCTGCACATATATAATTGCTTTATTTTAAAACAGAAAATCGTTACCAAAAAAAAAAAATCAATCTCAAACTTTTTGCTACATTTAAAATAGTAGTTCACTACTGCTGTGTGTGGACAGAATTAAAAGAATGTAACATGCTAATTGTAATTTCTGATAAATATAGCACTAAAAATTATTGTTGGACAGTTAGCTGAGGAAAAGAGTCTAGAAGTGTTTGGGGAAAAAAAGCAATCTCAAACTTTTTTGCTACATTTAAAATAGTAGTTCACTACTGCTGTGTGTGGACAGAATTAAAAGAATGCAACATGCTAATTGTAATTTCTGATAAATATAGCTCTAAAACTTATTATTGGACAGCTGAGGAAAAGAGTCTAGAAGTGTTTGGGGAAAAAAAGAAGAAAAGAAAAAAAAAGGACCCTATTGTTCCATATCTTTCTGTTCTTGACAGCTGTTTCTTCAGCTGGACTTTCCTGTAGTTGCAAATTGCAAAATTCAGTTTTCCATTCCGTATAGGTTCTGATATCACATTCACTGCCAGATCTGCACTATGCAGTGTGACTAACTTCTGCCACATGTTGGTTGTTAACTTGGCACGTTAGCCCTGGCAATATTCAGGTCCGTAGCTCTATAAATTGAATTTAATACAATAACACTAGTGCTTAAAGTCTGAAATGAAAAGCAGCCCAGTATCAGGAAGGTGTATTCCGTGCAGTACCAGACATGTAAAAATAATCTGGAGAGATGGAGGAACAGCGCTCAGAACAGTCACTGCGAAGTTACATATGAATTCATTCTCGTGCTCTTGTGACTATTTAGTTTGATACCATGAAATTGGAGGAAACAATGGTCCCAATTCATATAGTCAAGTAGTTTAACTTGGCTGATACAGTAATTTAGTATAAACAAACCTCATGTAGATGGAGATGTGCACATTTGTAGACGTGTGAGGGAATTACCACTTTAACTGAACACTTACAGTGGTGCAATTATGCTTGTGTGAAGGCTTACATGCATTTAAGTATTTCAGTACAATATGAGATCCTTAGCCAGATTAGTTACATTGTGAAAAGTAGTAAGAAGGAATCTCTCTTGATATTCATCCCCGACAGAAATAAAGGCCAGAATTAGACAAGTGAGTTTTGCATTTTGGGAGAAAAGAATACAATCAAAGTTAGGAACAAATCAGAAGCAATAAAAGGAAAGTGATATTTTATAACCATACCCTTTCTATTTCCTGTTTTTATTGCCTTTAGTTTGGTATAAATTTCCGTATTGAATTATTTTAGATGGTAGCTTACATCTGCCATAATGCAACAGTACGGTGTTTTTCCTTGTAGTACTATGTGAAATTGAACTGCCTCCTTTCCACGAAAAAACCCACCGGAAAGTTTCAATGATTTTAAACATGAAGAAGAGAAAGCAGTAACAGTGATTACGACGTTTGAATCGGATACGTTGCTTATTTCATTGGAAGGGGCGCAAACCTTACGACACGTGAATGCTATCCTTGGCAAAGCCAAAAAACTTGTCTCGAGTCACGAAATTTGCTTTTCTGTTGTTGCAAGTAACATTGTCATGCAACCCAGTTTGTCATGTTACCTCTATAAACTCTGTGAAGTAGGAACTGGGTGTTTTTCACCAGGCATGACATTCTCTCTGTTCTGGGGGCTTTTAAAACACAATCCTATCAAAACTACAACAGTTTTCTTCAAATTTTTTTCTTTAAATGTTAGATGACAGAAATGTCTCTTTGTCAGCTAATAAGAAATTATGGTTCCTGAGGGGAAAGAAGGTCAAAGCATTACATTTTGCTAAATGGATAAGCATTTGTTACATTTAGGAAGGACAGAGCAGTATTTGATGTCATTAGTGCAAAAACACAGCATATTTAATTTAAACAGGGAATCAGATTTCTTCCTGGGTGGACTCATCTACATCCAGTGCCACGGTTGAAAAGGACTGACATTTTTTAAAATGACTAATGATGTTGGGTACCTAAGCTGACATCTTAAAGAAACTTGATGTCTGGAAGCTGTGGGTCATCTGTCTTTCGAAAAAATATCCAACTTCAGGTTTCCAAGGGATGGAAAGAACAAACGTGTCACTGGGTTTTGGGAGAAGTACTGTTTCAACTGTGCATGGATACTCACATGTTCACTTCTAAACAAAGTGTACTGTGTAACCAGTGAAGAAATTAATATAATAAATCCATGCTTTTCAATAGGGATCGTATTAGATTGTTCCTCATTTGGGTTCCTGGACACCAAGATGTCATTGTGGTAGGCATAATGGAAAACCAGAGTGTAAGTCTGATAAATAGCTCGAGAGAGTAAATATTAACTCTGTTTCACAGCAAAGGAATTGACTCGTGAGTGTATTACTGCAATCCCAGGGCTACTCACTCTTAGGTCATTAATTGCCTATCAAACTTACGATAAACCCAGACCAGACTCTGATAGAATTAAGGTGTTTGAGGCATCACAGACCTGAACCTTTTCCTATTGGGATTTTGTTGACATTGCAGTATTTGAACAAGATAAAGTAATGCCGCCTCTCTTGCAGGACTCCGCTCTGCTGCAGAGCACGCAGGGCACGCGTTGCCATGTTGTCATGGCAAATTGCACACGTGCGATGATGCTCTTTTACCATGGCTGTGTCATGATTTTCATTCATTTTCTTCAGTAGCAGGACAGAGAATTTGCACATCCTTGGATCGTTGTCAGGCTTTAAATTACTTGTAACAGCAGTCGAAAGTTAATATTTTACATCTTTTGAAAGAAGACATCAGCTATTTAGTAACAAATACCTTCCTAATATCCATGTTTAAACTAAACTTTGCTTTTGAGTAAGCTGTGTTCAGTGTTCTTTTCAAAAGCCTGTCCTGGTTTACTTTCTAAAACTAAAGACACTCGTCTGAATCGGCATTTTGATCTCATGTCGCCTTGCAGAAGATTTTAGTTTGTACTGAATTTGCTTTGACTGTATAGACAGGTGTTTTGAGTTTGCAGAACTGAAGCGCTGGGGTTTTTAGCAAATATTTTGAACACGTACTGCAACTTGTATCTCTCAGAACTAATCCTCGAGGACTGGTGGCTCAGAGGAAATGTAATTAAAATTTAATTAATTGCATGATCACATGGGCTGTCAACTCTGAGCCTCTTATTGCCTTCTACTGACAGCAGTGGGTGAAAGCGAGAGTCCTGTGTAGTTTCTTTGGAAACTCATGAGAGCAAGTGAGTTGAGCTGAAGTTGACAAAAAGTGTGAGTAGACTCTGAATCAAATACAAGAAGGATCCCAGTTACTGTGTCAGGTGCCATTTCCACAACTCTACATTATCTAAGCAGAACTAATTGAAAGATTTGCAGTCATTCTTCAGTTGTTTGTACCCTATTGCATTACTGTTTTATCATTAAAAAAGAAGTACTTGATACTGAGCTTCACTGAACTCAACAATTGTTTATGGTTTACTTCAAGATAATACTGAAAAATCTTACCTGGCACTCCATAAGAATAGCAGAATCTTTTCTTATGGAGGGCTGGCCAAATCCTGCAAACATTACTTGTATGCTGTGTGCTAGTAATATAATGTAATCTGCTTCTGTGACTGAGGTTTGACTTAGGGCAACGGAAGATACTACTCTTCTAAAATAGGAAATCTACTTTGTAAGACCTCCAAATAATTTGTTTCAAAGATATTTGTCTTAATGGATTAGATTTACAGTCTCTAGAGGAAGGTGAAGAGTGCAAAGCCATGCGTTAGTTTTCATTTCAGATCCAAATCTAATCTGGCCCAGTAGTTTTCATTCCCAGTGGTTTCACAGACACTGGAGAGTATGGGGTTTTGTTTGCTTGGTAGTTTGTTGTAGTGGAGAGGCAGAGCTCTGCATAGTAAATTCAAATTTACTGATAATAGGCTTTCTTTCCTTTACAGATTCTTTAGAAGTAGTTCAGGGACAGTGAAGTATTTGCGTATCACAGGCTGGAAATTACTGATTTAAAAGGCTCCACAGGTTAGGCTGTGTTGCACTGTGGTGCATCATTGTTTTGTAATTTTATTATGACCTGGGCAATATTTGTTATTCTACTAAGGGAATATATGGGTAGGAGTTGGGAATACTGGGGATAAATAGGTTAAACTGCAGCTTCAGCTTTTGTTGTCTTTTCAAATATATTTCAGGTAAAATGACTGTAGGAAAAAAAAAAAAAAATCCTGAAAAATGTGACATCAGCTCAACAAGCCTAAAAGTTGAAGGCACAGAAATGAGTTCTAAACTAGTTAATTTAAAAACCTCTAACAGTGTCTATCTTCTGATCCTAGGAAGGTTGGTTTGTAACGCTTTGGATTGCTGATGATGTGTTATCAGTAGGAGGACCAAAGTTTCACGGGCTGGTATCAAAACTATCTTTTAAATAAAACAGCTATCCAAAGTATCATAATATAATGCAAGTTAAAGAAGCAGTGTATAATAATACATAATCAGGTATAATAATATAAATGTAATATAAAAGACAAGGAATCGAAAGACCATGACTGCCTAGAATACATACATCAGCTTATTTCTGATGAAGTCCCCTATGTAAAATGACCTTGCTCCTCCTCAAAGCACATTTCACAGGATTCTTATGTTATTTTGTAGGTGATGGAACGTGTCTGTGTCGTTGATAATCGCTATTCCTAACAACTGAATTGAAATACATTTCAGATGTGACCTCTCAGTCTGCTTTTGAGCACAGAGCACTGACAGCACAAATGGGGCTAAAGTGAATAATTGTTTAGGGTTATTTTTAAACATAATTTTTGATAGAGTTGGTTGTCTGCTCGTTAACTGTTTTTACTCACTGGTCAAAATGGATCAGTGTAAAACAGTATGACATGTGGATGTTTCTCAGAACATTAAGCATAGAGTACTAATAGTTCTCTATATGTTGAAATAGATTAAAAATCTAAAATCTAAAACTCTAACCTCATAGTACAACTTCTAAATTGACATTTTAACTATATCCTTTAATGAAATATGACATAGTGGGGCTGTGTCTCAGTTTGGATTCTAAATATAATTTGAAGTTGATGCACAGAAACAGTAGATAAGTAAATAATTGCAGCTCTTCTGCCTCTCATCATTTACTTATAGACCGCTTACTGTATCTAATGAGCAGCATGGCCAAAAGTTCAGCCAATATTGCCATTCCAAGACATTCCAAAACTGCAAGCCAGAAACCTCAAAAATCACAAAAAGTTACATTATTATGATTAATTTCAAATTCTTCCATATTTCATTCCAAGTTTTGAATGTCAGACATTGTGTCCGTAAGTTTTTCTAGAGCCTTGGGAACTGGATGTTTCCCCTAATGAAAGCATTAATCCTCACATAATCCCTTGCTGCCAGTGGCATGGAGTTCTGAGAAGAAAGTCATGAAGTATCATGAGACTCTCTATGAAGTCACAAGAGTAAATGTTCATTAGTCGCTTCGGAGGTCTAATCTCACACCTGTAAATAAACTTGTCCAGAATGAGAACCCAAATTTGCTTTTCATCTGCAGTATTTTGTATACTTCTCTGTGTCATGTCTAATCTCACACCTGTAAATAAACTTGTCCAGAATGAGAACCCAAATTTGCTTTTCATCTGCAGTATTTTGTATACTTCTCTGTGTCATGGGGTAGCATGCAAACTACTTTTAAAATTTGGCGCATTCACCTCCCAGGAATTCTCTGAGGCATAATTCCTGTTTGAAAAAAAGGTTTCACATCTCAGTAAAACATTTTCTGAGCAGAAAATATGATTCTGACAGTCAGTGCTGCGGTCCAAAATAATTTGTCCTGTCTTTTGAATTAGTGTTTGTTGCCAGATAGCATGCATTTATTTTTATGACCTTATTTTTATTATTCGTTGCTGGGTAACCTATTGTTTTGGAGCCTAGCAAGAATCCAGTCAAATCCAAGTATTAAACTGCTACTAATGACCATTTTGTTAGATTATTGACCCCCCTCTGTTTCGTCTCTGCCTGTACTAATGACCAATTTTCAAGAGATTGTTTTTTAATTAATTCTGCCACATGGTGATTAGCATTGTCAAATGTTTAGTGTCTGCTTTCAAATTGTGAGAAGAACTAAACTTGCAGATTTTTTGTTATTGCTGCCGTAAGTCCAGCGAGTTCCTGACTTGAGGGTAATTCAATTCTTTCTGTAGAGACCATGAGAATGTAATCACTTTCTGCAGATGCCGCTTAAAGTAAGTAGGTGCATAAAATTTACTCTGTTCTTTGGAGGATTTTTTAATATGTTTTCCTGTTCCTTTAGGTAGGAAGGGAAATTAGGTATGTGTTCATTGTAGTTGGCACTCTGTTCTGCAAGCAGAATAGGTATCAATAGTTGAATGCTGAGAACACTTCGGTCCAGTAAATGAGCTTGTGACAAAGATTTTAAAGATTGTTGTTATTTTCCGTTAGCCGTTTTTTCCTGTTGTAAATAGACTTGTGTTTCATCTACTAAGAAGAATAAAAAACAGATTTTCATTTTCTGCGCATCATATTTGTAATTCAGTGTTCAACAGAAAGTCATCCCAATTTAGGCACCTAGTTTTCCAGTTTCTTCAGTAAGAATGGGGTTGCCAGAAGGAAAACGGTCATTCCGTTGCTCAAGCAGAGCTCTAGGGTTTTGAGAGCAAAGTGATCATGCCACTGGGGCGTATTTTCTGGGTTAAAATTACCTAGAGCTGTACGTTATGCAGCCTCTGCAGATTTCCAGAAGAATTCTTTAAATTAATTGGCTGTATAGTTTTGGCCATCTGAGTTTCTGGAGAGAAAGGGTTTCGTTTTTTTCAACTGCCTGAGATGTTTTAAATTCAGAAAGAAAATGGCTATGATTAACAACTTTGTTACAAAAAAGACTGTAATACTGGTTTAATTGAGCTGCATTTCAGATTCCCAAGGAATAATCTGGCTTTCCGCTTCCCTTCCCTGACCCGAGCACTTTCCTGACACAGGCTACCATTTCATACATTTGCTTTAGAATGAACAGTGCTGGGAAAAGCCCCACGTTCTCCGCAAATGCCTTTTGCTCTGAAACCTTAGCTTGGACGTGCTGGTAGTTTTGTTTCCACATTTGCCCACAGAAGGTAAACAACTGCATGAAAACCATAGAATATTAAGAAAGCAAAAAGTAAGAAAGCCGTACAGATTTTCTGTTTTGCCCTTTTTTTATTTTTATTTTTAAAGAGAGGAGCAGGAAGGAACAAAATAATAACGTCTATAACAGGAAATCCCATCCGAAGTGTTAGTGAAAAACAACTTCTTCCTCCCCCCAACCACTTTGCGAGAGAGGTTTGAGCCCCTTGCCATGTCAATGGCAGACGTCGTTGGAGAAAGCACAGTCAGCACTTTAGCATAAAACCCCCGAAACAAACCATTAAGTCACAGAGCATGCTGTCCTAAAGACTTGGAGGGCTGAGGGCACCGAGGTCATGGTCTTAATAAGGGAGTGTTTTAATTGGTTTCTATTTTTTCTCCTCTGACATCCCTCCTTTCCCTCCCTCCTCCCCTCCGCCAGCCTTCACACCTTTGATCCCTCAACTGCTGTGATTCTGAAACTGTATGGAGAAAACGACATTTATACAAATATCACCATTACTGGGACACGTTACAGATAGGGGGAGCGCAGGGCCTCCACCACTAAGTAATCCTGTAAATTGCTTAAAATAACAACGAAGAGCACTATACACTTTTCTCATCCATTGTCAGACTGAAATAAATAGGTCTTTCTTTAACATGCCTAATCCTGCTAAACAGTACAAAATCCTATTACTCAATGAATTATAAATCCTGCTTCAGCACCTCATTTGTCCTGGAGTGTTTCATTGTGAAAACCAGAAATTCAATACCTTATTTTAGTCACACAATCCCTAGCACGACTGATTTTCCCCCTCCTTTCCCCCGTCCTCTCCTCCCATGTCGATTGTGCTCAATAAGGTTTATGTTACGGCTGCTACAAACCCTGGTGAGGAAAGTAAAGACAGTATTAGCCTGTTTAAAAACCAGTCTGCACGTTTCTGTACCTACGTTCTCACTGTGTGCTTTTGGAAGGTAATACAAGACCGATTTAGGACCTTGTTAAGTTAATGTTGTGATGAACATCTGTCAAGTCACATTTCTTCTTCAGATGCAGCTATAATAATAGTATATCTTTATTCTTTTCCCCTTACTAGTCTTGTGAAACACAGGTCTCGAGAGTTGCTTGCATTTGCTTGCCCTACATTCACCACGTTTTCTGGGACCTTTGAAATGCATCAAATCTGCATAAAGCAGATTACGTTACTTTGGGTCTTGTCTTTGGTGATGTGGTAATGCAGCCTGCAGAAACGGCAAGTCCCGGTGGGCAATGCCTCTCTCCGGTCCCCACGGTGATCTGGGGATTTGTTACTCTATCTGCAGCCACAATGAGGTAGGGCCCTTTCAGAACGTGTTGTGCAAATCAACAGTCAGTGTCAAGCTCATGAGACTGCCGTGAGACGATCGCTGCGGTACCGAAGGAGAATTGGGGCACAGTGGAAGAGTTTTCTAGCAAATAAAACCCCCATGAGAACCAGTTGAGTAAAAGCACAGTTAAGGTTTATTGGTTTTCTTTGGTTTGCAGGCTGGATCCAGCAGTACCTGATGACACAGGAGGAAGGGAGGAGGGAACACAAGAAATCATACTTCTTTGCCTCACACTGCAAAGATTTGATAGAATCCAGGGTCCAGCTCCCTGAAACTGTCTCAGAAAGTTGATTAAATGTGCCTGGAGTTGCTGGGTGTGTTGTGGTGAGGGACAGCAGATGAGATGTCAGCAGCCAGGTCTTTGGGGCTAGGTATCGTCCATTCCTCCTGGAGGTGCGTTAGCTGGGTTTGCTGGAGCTCTGTCTGGGCTCTCCTGCTGTAGCTTAGATCCTTGTTACCCTGTCCTGGTTGGGCCTCTGGTTGTGAAATGAAAATCTAAACCTGGGAATTTGAAAGATTGTGTTTCAGAATATGTGCCATAAATATCTCCTATCTAGTCTGAGATCTGTTTTGTTTTCTTGCCATCTCTCTTGCCATCTCGCCATTTCTAAATACCATATAAGATAGGGTAAGTATATTTAACTAGGCCTTTTTAATGGATTTAATCTATAATGCATGACCACATTTGTGTCATGCCTTTCTCTGCATTTTAATTTTTTTAGGGCTTTATGCAATAAAGAATTCCATTTCTTTTAATGAGTGTGTTTTCCTCTACCTACAATACATTTAAAAAACGATCTTTCTGTGTCAGTTCTGTTTTCCTTATAAAACCCAACACAAGCTGCTCAGGGATATATTTTGCTAAAAAAAACCCCAAACCTCTTTGTCATATATGGTAGTCAAAAATGAAACATGGAGGTTGGAATCGATGAAGCTACAGCCAGAAAGTCTCAGAAGTTTTGCATCTAGAAAATAGTCTTTTCCTATCATGTTTTATTATTATGATGTTGCCCTTCCCCACCGATGGCCGGGGTTCAAACCAGTTGGAGCATTATGAAGTTATTAAGTTCTCTCTTCTGAAAATGGCTGAGCGTGCATCTTTATAGAGCTGCCTGTCGAGACTGGCTCTCCTATGAACATCTCTCTTCTGATTCTTCCTTGGGACAAACTGGAGGCTTCTCAGGTGCCACTGGATCATCATGGGTCTGGTCACACTAGGAAAGACAATTTGAGGTGTGGAGTGGATGGGGAAAACGAATGCCTGCTTTCCCCAAGCAACTACTGCGGAGCGGAATTTGAGGGTGGAACAAATTAGTGTTCAGTAATGACTGGCAGAGGCCGTTTTTTTCAGTGATGATTTATGTGAGACCCTGAGGTTTCAATGCGGATGATCTGTGAACTCAAAGTGAACCTAAGCCAAAGCTAGAATTACTAAGCAGTGGGAAGATCACCTGTAGCTATGTCTGATTAAGTATTTCAGATAACATGTTGTTTTGGTTGGACTTAAATTGTTCCTGAAATTAGGTTGAATTTATTTCTTTTAGTCAAATTAAAACCACGTAAGATTATTTCTTTAACGTTTTTATTAATTAATTCTTTCAGTACTAACATGAACATTTTTACTTAAATTTTGAATAGGTTCCTATTTAGAAATATATGTAAATTTTATTTAAAAAGTAATTTCACAGAGACATGAAACATTTTTCTTTTTTTTTGCTCAGCCCAGCAGTATTCATACATGTCTAAAATGACTTTCCACCCAATGCATCGTCTAGTAGACTCTAGAGTTATCCTAAAAGTCCTTGAAATTTATGAATAAACATTTTGGTCTCTAATGATTTGTAGCTGTTATCTAAACTATGAGATGATGCTTCCAGCAAGTCATCAAATAGACCAGTCAGTGAATGTATCATAGTAATCTCAACCTACAGTCTTGACATAAATCTGGGAAGTACAAACATTTAATGAATTCTGAAATAACTCAAAACAAGCTACAACTTCCATCTCTCTTCCTAAATGTACACAGTTGAAGATTTAAAAAAAAAAAAACAAACAACTATCAGCAAACAAATTTTCCTGGCGATGTGAAGAAACCAAAAGTATTGAGCATGGTGCAGGGGGAAGTGTGACGGTGTGAAAAAACTATGTGGTTTCAGAAACAAGAGAAGAGGATGCTACAGCTGTAAGAAATAAGCACTAAATAAGTATTCTATGTGCTGATACTGATCAGAGGGGAAAAAAAATCCAGATCAAGAGAGTTAAGATTTTAAGATTGTAGGACAAGCATTTACAAAAGACTTAGGGAAAAAAAAAAGCTGTGTCTGCATCCTAAGCTATGGAGTACCAAGAGTGATCTCATTACTAAAAGTAAATTTCTGCATTTAAAGTTTGACATCTTTTTCATTAATACAATTCAAGACAGTATTACTGTTGGTGCATCTTTCTGTTTAAAGTTCTACAGGCAAAACTTAAAGAACTCTGTCTCAATCTTTTCATGGTTTGACGCCTCAAAATTTGCCAGTCCTTT
This sequence comes from Cariama cristata, assembly GCF_000690535.1. Classification (NCBI taxonomy): domain Eukaryota; kingdom Metazoa; phylum Chordata; class Aves; order Cariamiformes; family Cariamidae; genus Cariama; species Cariama cristata. The sequence continues at coordinate 101,119 of NW_009605356.1, read as the reverse complement.
CACTCATGAGTAATGTTAGGTATGTGAATGAATCCCCGTGAATTCTGAGGCTCAGCACACATCAGCTTGTGCTGGGTTACGGCCCACACGTGCAAGGATACGAAAAGATGGGGGAGAGCCAAAATGCTGAATATGGGAAATCACTAGCGAATGCTACAAGGAAGCGGAGCTGAGCTGTGCCGGGGTGCACCTCCAATTACACACAAAGAAATGTATGTTTTTCTTTTGTCTATCAGGACCTTTGATTGCTTCTGACTAATCCTTTCCTATGTGCTCTTCCCTTCTATTTCAGTCTCTGTTGTGTTCCCACAAGTAGAAAAGCATCATTGTGTGTGCTTTTGCTGTAGTGAACCAGAGCAAAGCCTTTGTTTTCATAACATGTTAAACTGTACTCTTTAAATTCTTCGTTGATTCTATTAAGCTTTAAAAACAGCCTTTTTCATCTTCCCCCCTCTCTCCTCTGTACCAACCCCCACCAAAAAAAAAAAAAAAAAAAGGAAAATCCCCCCAGTCCCCTGAGGCAGTGGTCTTGGAATGATTGGCAGGCTCTACTCAGAAAAGATCCCTGGATCGTAATAGCAAGGGTTGCTGCAGGTCAGGATGGAGGCTTATTTTCTGAGCTACGGAGGGGCCGGGGACCACAAAGATAGCAGGAGGCACCGCAGGGCACTGGAACGGCCTTCGCGCAGAGCGAAATCACAGGGAGCTCGGTGGTGCAGGTCAGAAAGGGAGGTCTTGGCAGAACCTTTTGGGAGCCCCAGACCTGGAATAGCAAAGGGCATCACAGGTCAGGGCTTGAGGTGTTTTGGCAGGGTTACACCAAGGCCCAGGCGTAATTTCACCTCAGGAGGTGAAATAGGTCGTTGGCATCGGCAGGGATGCGTGGGAGAAATTTGTGCAGAAGAGCCTGCCTTGCTTAACTGAAATGCTGTCACTCCTGCTCTTTAATGAGCGCTCTATTTACCCCTAACTACAGGAAACAATTATTTCTAAAGCCTGCTCCTCTACAGTCTTAAAATGATATTTTACATAGGAGAGAGAGGTGATGCTACCAACTACAACAGTGATCGGATTTTGTGTTGTTCCGTAGTTACTGGTTTAAAACCAAAGCAAAACTGAGTTTTCAAAGGATCTTGGGAGGTTTGGGTTTACCAAACTCCCAGGCTCCGCAAAGACTCCGCAAAGTCTGCAGACAACGGGAGAAGTCGTCGTTGTGTAGATTCCCTCGGGGCTCAGAGGAATAGCTAATAAACAGACTGAGGTCTTGGGTATCAGGCTGTAATCTGCTAACTCTTACAATAATGCGTTTGCGCCATTTATGAGGTTACCCACGTGTACTTAAATGAGGTCATTTTACTTTCCAGTAATATATGTTAGAGACAGCATAAAGTTTACCTATTCTTGTAGGAAGATTTTCTTCCAGCAACACCAGGAGTTTGCAAAAGTTTGTCTGAGCTGCTCATCGAAATAAAATCAGAAATTTCCTTCGGGGGAGAATGTAATTAAAAAGAAATAAAGTTAAGAATTGTATGGCTAGGTCTAGAGCTGGTTAAATTATTTCTCCTCTCTTCTCTTTCCTCCTTTTTCTCCCTTCCCCTAAGAAAAAGAGTTTGGGAAATATTCAGTTTGTATAGTAAACTCTCCTAGATTTTATTGATTCCGTCCTTGTTCAGTAGCAAACATTTACCTCCAAGAACATTTCATTTCATGTGAATAATAAACAATAAAAAGGAAAAAGGACTGCAACTTCACAATTGGTATATAAGTCTACTGAAAGCTATGTATTTTAAGATGTATTAGGTATTTACTTATCCAATAAGGGGTTAAAAGCATGCTGTCATATCCTGTCATACTTAAAATACTGAAGTCCAAGTTTCATGAGTGATAGGCATGTTAAATATTTTGCGAACAATCTGCTATAAGAATAACAGCATAAATACAAAATACTAATGGCATCGTCAGAGCAGTTAGAGGATACATTTGAGATTACTGCTCTGGTGGAATAGGGAATGTAAAATATTTTCTGCCCATCTATGGGCAAATGTAAATGCAGTATTTTATCTCAAGTTACTGAGTTGGTGCCCTTAGCACAAGGAATAAATTATTTCCCCAAAATTAGATTTTTAATAAAAAAATTACAGAGAAAAGACTAGATTAATCTGATCTTCTGTCCTGTTTCAGGGATGTATCTGAGTTTTAGTTCAATAATTTTTCTGGTTTGCATTGTGCACGGGGTGGAATTGTTTACCTCCCACCTCCTTTTCTCTCCTACTCGCTACCGTCAACAATAAACCCTTGCACTGCAAATGTCACTTTGTGCGCATAAATGCATTGGGAGAGACCACAAATTCCTCTGGTCCACTGGCTGAAATGCATCGCTGGACCCTATCACAGGGGCCCCATTTTGTGACTGATGGCTCTTGGTCCTGCAACACAATATTCAGTATAACAATATACAGGGTCCTACCAAAATATTTCATTGAGGTGGCAACTGAAGAAATGTGGTAGTCTGGTGGATAATCCTTGATGCGCTCCAAACAATCCTTTCTATCTAGAAACATTGAGGGGCTTTAGAAGTAGGCTTTTTTTTTAGGCATAGCAATATGTCAAAAGTAGACTGCTTGTTTTGGAAGTACTCCCGTTGCAGTTATCTAATATGGTGACACTTTCTTTTTCATTCACTTTGCTCCTTGCTCATCAAAATGCTTACGGTCCCCCCGGCTCTCGTGGCTCGAACCACGCGATAAACACTTGAAGTTCTTGCTTCTGCTTTCCTGCACGCTTCAGCACAAATTCCTTCACCTTCAAGAGAAAAACACCTAAATAACATCTCTTCTGGCTTTTCTTGCCTTTTCTATCCTTGCTTATTTCTCTTTACAAAAACAACTCTTTTTTGCGTGATCTGCTTCTTTCTAGGCTGGGTATCTCCTCTCTGTTCTGTCACCCTCCCATCCTCCTCTTTTCCCTTACATCCATCCAGATCCCTTTGCTTCTTGGAATCCCTCTGGTGATAACTCACAGCAATAAAAATGTCATATCCCTTCTGCTCCTTACTGGATCTACTCTGAAGATGCATGAGCCATACAGATTTACCCTGAAGGTGTTTGGTATTTGACCCCTGTCTTTACATGGGGCTCTTTCTCTTCTGCCCATGCACAATCCTGTACTCGCAATAGGAATGCTTAGGCATAGCTTGACTGATCCCTCTTAAACAAGCGTGGCTTAAGATTGTATACAGCAGTTTAGACTGGATCCCGAGAACTGGTACAGAATCTCTCACAGACTGCAAGTGTTGGTGAACTGTGGTATTGGAAACTTCTCTGCACCCAGAAGACGGAGTGCCTGGGTTGACACGTAGGATGGCAAAACTGCCTGTGTGACAGGAGTAACGGTAAAAATGGAAAGTCACTTGACTTCCCTCACCTTTCTTTCAAAGACAAACCTGTGTTCAGAGGACTGTAAGAGCAAAAAGAGGGGCAATCTGTGATGGAAATAAATTTTAACGATAACGAAAGAGGAATGTCAGCGTAGTTCTAATGGATTCACATTTGCGCTAGGATGTGCAATTAAATACAAGGGTTCTATTTTTGAATATGTGTTGTTAATGAGGGACTGGTTTGAACAAGTTAATATGCATTTATAATCAGGTTCACTGCAAATGCTGTAAAATGCCAGTTTATAAACACAGCTGAAACATCGTGTCTGCATTTGAAGACACGAAACGGTGTACTGGGCTACAGACACGTTATCCTTCAATGGTTTGGGTCTGCCATCACAGCACGGCTCATTGTGCTCACCACTCAGAAGAAAAGATGACTGAGAAAGCTACTCTGTTTTCTTTGTAATTTTTCACCAACACCTTTAACTATAGCTAAAGCTACAAGGTCATCCTTTAATTCCCTGATTGCCTAGGCAAGAAATACAATTAAACACAGTTTTAGCCCCAAGTAATAATCATTCCATCCGTTTTCAGCATGATGCTTAACTGCATACTTAAATAAATTGCTTTGCTGAGTAACAAAGAGGTTATTCTTGTCCGTAAGTGCTATGCTGAACTACAGACTATATCCCTGGGCTATAGGTAGTCCATGCAGCACAGATATCAACAGATTCTGCGGTTTTTTAGCAGATCTGAGATGAAGACAGTAGAATGCAAACATAGATATAACAGGAAATAGTATAGAGCGTAGATAACTCAGGCGAACTAAAACAAAGACATGGCAACTGCGTGTCACTGCACGGTCAATGATAAACATTTTTTCTGTGGTTCCACTGCGAAAAGAAACAAAATACAGACATCGTTACTGCACGGTTGTCAGACTGGTGTAGAACCACAACTCTGCCAGACTGAGATTTTAAAGAGGTAATAATAAAAAAAGAGTAGATATGCAGTAAAATAAGGCCACATATTGTACACAGCTTTTGTAAACAGTATTTTATATCCTTTTCAACATTTACCAAGCATGTTTTGTAACAGAACTAGTTATACCCATTGGAACGATGCTTCTCAGTACAGTATTAATTATCAGAGCTATTCCACGGTTAAGAAATTAATATTTAAAAAGTATGTCTTGAAAATATTTATGAATATACAGGATCCTTTTAGTTTTATTTATTTGTTCATTTATTTGAGCTTAGAAGGCTTTTATTTGTAAGAGGAAGGGAATTTATAGTTATGAGGCTTAGGTCTCTATCCATCAAACATCAGTTTAGGTTTGCAAGGAGTGCCATAAAGGCAATAATGTTATTCATGTACATGAAACTAGGATTGAACGGGTCTGGGCCTGAATAAGTGACCCCACATGATATATTTGTCTCTAGGAACCGTATCTTTCCCTTTTTCCTTTGTAGGTACAGTTTTATGCTGTGCAAAAGTTCAGTGAAGTAGTTCAAACATGGAATGGGAAAGAAAAATCTCTGCCAACAGGAATCAAAATTTAATTGCTACTAAGAGGTATGCAAGTGATTAATATTGGCAAAATATTAAGTCTCAGTGCTGTATTTCAGTAGCCAGAGCTTGTCGTGACTTGCATGGAGTGGCTTGGCAGAGCATCAACCTAGGGCCAGTTTCACAGCAGGTTAAATGATTTTTCTTTCGTTTATCCAGCAATCGTGTATGTGGCATCGGTCATGTGCCATGGAAGGTACCCACCTGGGCAGGCCACACCAGTATCGTCCTTAATTTCAGCTCTGACTTGTACATAGCCAACAAGTTCTGTCAGAAAGGGACTCCTGGGCAACCTGAATTAGTAAACATCTCTACTACCTTCAGCTTTAAGATTTCTTGATAATAAAGTCCTAAGCAGGTGCTTGAATTTGACTCTTAAAAGCTGATATATTTTAAGAGTCTCAAGTCTCAGTTTTCCTCTTTCTTGGCATTGAAGAATTGACAACTCAAATTAGCCCGTTTTCCTTTTCTTTATTCTCACTGAATTTCCATTTCTGTTCTCAAGTATAGTGTAGTACAGCCAACTGCTTATTTCCACTCCTTTGCAGCGGAATGTTTATTTACATCTATTCAATGAATTTAAAAATTGCAAACTAAATTTCATGGCATAGGTGATGACATCCTTCCAACAGATACCGTTTCCTGTAGCTCATATGTTTGGCCCCATCTCAGTAAAACGTGGACTGCTGATCATTAGGAACAAAAAAGTCTTCATTTCTACCTGGGAAAAAATATCACCTCTCTCTTCATTAACAGCAGATGGAAACTATCCAAACATTGCAAGATATCACTCACTACCTCTCTGATATGATATAAACCTTCAGAAAGACAGTGTCTCTTTTTTTTTTTCGTTCCAAAGGTCAGAAATCTGATACGTGAACAAAAAGGTGGTTAATATTGACCAATATAACTGTGAGAGCAGGTAGGCCTACTCAGAAAACTAGCAGTCTTTAACATTTGATCTAAGGATGCAAGAATTTTGTCCTCAATACCACATTAATTCTAAGATTCCTTACGGAATATCTGACAGGTGTTACTTGAGGAGAGAGAGAATCTCAGCCGTCTGTCAGTTGTGCTTTATTCTTTCCCCCTTTTCTCCCCCTTCCCACCCCAGCCGAAGTATATTGACTCAAGAGATCCTCCAGCATCCGCTCCTTTTCCTGGATCTTCTCCAATGCCCCAGCGATCCTGATTATCATTATACTTCCAAGTGTACTGTTTCTTTTTTTTTCTGCACCCTGCACAAACGGTATGTGACTGTCCTTTGTAGAATATTTGATTCTATATCAAATGGAAGTGTGTTTCAGCATCTCCCTTGGTTAGGAGCATCTTAAAATCTAATTTATGCCTTTTGAATTTTTGGTATCAGGCTCAGGTCTGGGAAGAGCAACATGTGGGCAGGCTATTCTTGTAATTAATTGTTTGCTTTCTCTGGCTGCTCTGAGAATCTGTTCTTTGTCCTGCATATCTGATAATGTCATGACTCTAAGGTTCTTTATAGCTATAGTAGCTAATGTACCTTAATGCATTTATATTTCAGAGTCTTCAGATGGGTTCCAAGCTGTGGTCTTACTAACAGAAAGCAGAGCAGGGTGGAAGCAGCCCTCCTGGTGACCACACATTCAAGGCCTGTCCTTCTGACTCTTCTCCCTTGCTTTTTCCGTGACCTCTCCCATTCCACTCACAACGCAGACACAGTCTAGTCATCTTTATTCCAGTAACAAACATGGCTCATTCTCTAATCTGTTGTTTCTAATCTCGCAATTTGTGCTTGTCTAGAATGTCACTTTTATAAACAGGGAGTCTAGAGCCTTCTGTTCCCGAAGCGCAGGCATCCCACACGCGAGTGAGTAAGGAATCCTCTTGCACTCCAGCAGATTTAGGGTTCGTGGTTAAGATAACAATAACTTCCAGGTGTGAGGTGCTGGCTTTGTATGTGGAGCAAGGGAGTGTTACACTTAAAATGCAGTATATGAACAGCAACATTAGGTGAAGTCACTGTTATTTTTGCCCTTTTGAAAGGTTTAAAATCAAACAGAATAGGCTAATTGTAGTAGAATCACAACTAACAAAAAGCACCACGCAGACTGGCTGAAATGCTAGAGGTCAGAGGGACCTAAAAGGACGTAACCCTTCTGTCTCTCACCAGCATGAGTCACACCAACAGGACTGCTGAAACCCTAAGAACATACTGGATCAGAAAATCCATCCAGCCTAGTCACATGCCGGTGACATGCGTACTTTGAGAAAAATAAGAGAAGAGGCACCCAGTGGTACTTGCTCAGCTTCCCAGCGCCTGTGGTTAGAAGTTCCTCAGATCTCATGCAAATACTCGTTCTGTAGGTGCAGTGAGTCAGATGCATCCAAACACACATGTTGTGTAGTTAATTTAGGCATGTTCTATTAAGTCTTTTGAGACCTGGAGGTATCAGGTTTCCTGTATGTGCACTGACGTCCCTTGAAAAGCTTACCAGCTACTGCAGGTCTGCTGCATGTGAAGCTCAGTGTGCCTGGCACACGCACCGATACTTCTTTCTAGGAGTCTGGTGTGGATAACGAGCAAGAGAAACAGAAAAAGAGAACAGAAGATATCTCTGTTGAAGGGAAGAACAGAGGTACTAACGAACAGCTGTGTTCACTCCTGTCAAAGCAGGACAGTCCAAAGTTGACTGCTATCAAAATGACCCTCAGCACTGTAGGCAGCTGTTCAGTCTGCAGATGTCATTTTAGATACCTGGTCGTCAACCATTACCAGAGACATACCATAAACTAGGGCTGTCTTGAGCCATGGCAATGTGTGCATCTGAGGTCAAAGAGACCAAACAACTATGACCCCAATCATCTTACTACCTTCTGCACAGTCTAACCCAACGTGAGAATCTAATATTAACCAATAATTTGCAGAATCGTACATGCTCACTGAAAAGTCCTCATTGTTGACTTCTTCCAGTTTAAGCTGATGAGGAGGACAGCAAGAAAAGGAAAGATACATTGCAAACATGTCCAATGGACAAGGTGAGGGTGTAGGAACAGTGATTTTCATTGAAGGCTTACAGTGCAGTTTCACGGAACTGATTAATGAGAAACGTCAAAATCAAACTAGCAGGCTATAAAAGGTAGTCAGGGGAAGAAGTAAAACAATGAAGAAGAGAATTATGCAGGGCAGGAGAAAGCGAACAGATGATGAGATGGAAAAGAGGAGGGGATTTTGAGCAAGTGATTTTTTTGTCAGCAAAAGCAGAGAACATAAAACTAGAGAATATTATGGGATCATCAGAATGGCAGCTGGATGTCCTTATCACTCATAACTATAACAGCTTTTAAAAGGGTGGAAAAATCCTAACTGAATAACCATTCCTCTCTTTTAATAAAGCATCTGACTTTCACATTGAGAGGTTTCATAATAACCTCTGGCAAATAAGTGCTAATGGGTTCAGTTTTCATGTCTGCACTTGAGAGTGAAAAAAGGGTCAGAAATGAGTTGCATTTTTCCTCTTCTCATTTAAAAGAGGTGATATTTTGACTTGGAAGGAGCCAAGAGCAGTTCACGTGCTTAGTTTCCTCTGTGCTGCGCATAAAAACAGGAAAAGCCAGTCTTTTGGCCGTGCTTCTTTTTATTGTTGGTTGTTTGACATGTTTTTCTATTACAATTCACAGCAGGGAGCGTTTATCTCCGTTATGAAAACCAGTCGGCCCATTGTTAGGAAAGCGAGCTGCGTTTCCCCAATAGGAAGTCGCGTCTCTCCAGCGTCGTAGAAAGGCATTCTGCAGTTGAAGTCAACATATGTCGGTGCTAGGAGATTATGTGCACGCAGCACTGGGGCTCCTGTCTTTGATTACAAGCAGCAAGTTTCCCCTTGCACACGTCAGGAAACGACGGCGTGCGCAGCGGGCAACGGCAAATCCAGTAGTAGCCCCACTTCCCGCCCGTTTCAGGTGGGGGGTGGTTTTGGTAAGAGTGCCTTTTGTGCAGCTTTAGCTAGCAGAAGCTGTGAAGTTTCTTTCTTTCTCTCTTTTCCTGATGTCGGGTATTTTCAAGGAGGTGCTCAGCCACTCTCTGAGAAATGTTGGCTCTGTTCACTTAAAAAATGCAAATATTGCACCTCAAGTTTTTTCTACTTCCTCTTTTCTTCCAAAACAGTAAGAAAAATAATATTGCTTTTGGGTTTATTTGTACTCTTTTTTTCTCACAGTCCTAATATTGAGAGCCTACTTTGCTGTTTTGTTTTGGTTTTTTTTTTTTCCCCAGTGCAAATTTCTTAAACATTCATGTCTGATAGTGCCCAATTATTCATGTGGACATTTCTTACAATTTACCTTCCTGTTCAGCAAACATGGTAAATACAACATTTAGCTTAAAGGTGTAAGTGTGACAATCCAATATTAAGCCATGGGCTGGCTTGCTTCTACCAGTCAGTTTTGATGGGCTTCTACTAGTCAATCTTCTGGCCAGTGCTTGGGTAACATCGCATCTTTGAGAAGACCAGTTAGTTACATTCAGTCCAGGTTGAATCAATGTGACTTCATCTATCTAAGTCAAATAATAGAACGATTTTAAATATCATCCAAATCATGCGTCAAGGATAGAAAGCTCAGTCTGTGTGATATTTCAAAATGGGCTTCAGTCAGAACTCAGTATCTACTCTTTTCAGCAAAATTCAAGTCTGAAGTCAAACTTTGTGTTTGCATAATGCTGTTGTCAAAATCTGAACCAAGAACAGGGAAAGTCAGATCTTCATCTTCATGTATATTGTATGACTTGGTCATATATCCGGTCATGTTTAAAATGCATAATTTAATTACTCTACTTTCTTTTTAAGTCATCATACACAGTGTATTGGATAGTTATGGTTTGTTTATTTACTGGATTAATCAAATTATTGTGTAATCCTGTATTTATTATTATTAATATTTCTCTTGGAAGAGTATTTGTTATTATACATGGCTTACAAGCTAATAACAATAGCTTTAAGACTAGAAAGCAAAACAAAGATAAAACATAACTGAATTCTCACCTTTTAAACTGCTAGTACAATGCTTCGTTTTGTGCCCTTGCCTTTTGACCTTTGTAAACTATCTAAAAGTAGGAGACCAGACTTGGGGGTTCGTATTCTAGTATCTGCCTTGTGGGCTGTAATTTGTTTAATACAGTCTGATTTTCACTGGCTCTTTAATGGGTACGAAGCAATTGTTTTAGTGCGAGGCATTTAATATGCTGTCAATTGCCTTTGAAATTTCCCTTGTTCCTTATTGCTTTTGTTCTTTTATGAAGGCCTTAAAAATTCAGCATACTAGATTAAATCTGTGGGAAAAATATTTGTACCAAGAGATCTTACAGAGATAAAAAGCTCCCTGAATATAGCTCTTCAGTTCTGGCTTGTGTAAATACAGACAAAACAGCAGTACAAGAAAAATAATTGGTTCTAATGAAAAAATACAAAGCAAACAAATTCCAAATAGTGGGGTACTTTTGAGTTTGTTTCCCTAAGATTTTAGAATTCCATATAGCAGGGAATATAAACTTCCTCATCAAACTGTATTAAGAGTCCAAAGTATTTCAGACTTGAATTCCTCTGTGTTCTAGTTATTTTTATCTGAAATTACCCAGGACTTTGTCTGTGGGTAAATAATCTAATAGTATTAAAACCTACAGATAACCCAGCATTTCAAATATTCACTCACATACACTCCATTGTACAAAAGTAAAAGAAATATTTTTGGTAACTTTTGACACAAAGTACATTGTTTTTTAAAATTTTATGCCCTGTTAATTGTGCAGTTTGTGCGCAGTTTCTTGTTTATAAAACTTGCATCGAAGTAGAAGTGACTAATGTTAGGGACTGAAGTACTCCTGTTGATAACTCTCTGAATTAAAATAGAATAGAAAAAGGACCTAAGAAATCTTTGGAATATTTAGATGGTGAAGGCATACTTGGGGACTGTATCAGTACAAATCATATTGTAAGTCTAAAATGTTAAGATTTAGCTTTGTATTTTTCAAAGAGTATAATCAATACAAGGGTTGAGGGCTTTCCAGGAGAAGAAACTCATTCCCTGGCAATGAATAAATTCCCAGAACATTTTGAAAGGGAGATCAAAGTGCTTTTGCTGCCTTGCTAGGTTTGCATCCATTAGCAGAGGTTACTTCCAAATACTTGCCTTTGAAATGGAGTAGACTGTCCCAGGTATAAGATGTCTCCAAAAACGTTCCCCATAGAGAAATACCAACGGTATCGTTCTTTACTTCTCATTTCAAGTGATACTAGTTTGTATCATATCTGTATTTTAGGAAGAAAGTATAAATATTTCCAGCAAGGCGACTTAATCTGTTTGCTTACTATCTGCTACCTCCTTCTGAGACTGCTTTTTTCCTTGACATGGGAAAATGAACAGTTCTCCAGGCATCAATAGATTCTTCCTTCTTCTTAGAAGCATCCCTTGGAAGGAGCTAAAAATTCTGCTGGAGTCAACAATAAAATTCTCATGGACTTCAGCAGATAAGTAGTTCATACAAGATGGAAACGAGAACCCCTTTTGAAAGGAAATTCAGGATAATGGTGAGAAGTCATTACATGTATTTCACTAGAGCTTGAAAGATAAAGAGGATCCCCTTGAAGATACGGATTAATAAAAAATAAGTTATTGGTATCATTATGAGGGACAACTGGGTGAAATTTCACTAGCAGACACAATCACTGGGGACTGTTTTCTACCTCTCAAATCATCCCATTTTGAAAATAATGAAAAATACTATACGTGCTATATCACATATAAGAAAAATCAGCTGTAACAAGCTTACTATACATCCATTTAACAGACCCAGAGTTGATCTTCAGCCTTCAGTTTGTATAATTGTTCACCTATGTTCATACATTTTCATTGTTGGTTTTGCCTGCTGTATCAACTCTGCGTTAAAATTGACTGTCGTAATAGACTCTTGCATAAAAGATCCAGTAAAGCTTCTCACGGGTGAATCTAATCCCTCTCATATTTGTCTAATTTAGTTACATCTTCATTGTTACTATTGTTATTTTTTTGTAATGCAATAGCATCTATAGATCTCATGCAAGATCAGGGGCTCGCTGTGCTAGACGCTGTATAAATAGAAAGGGAGAGACAGTCCCTATCCCTAAAGCACTCCTAGTCTAAATAGACCCAGTAGGGAAGGAAGCAAAAGCACGGAGCACTCAAGGGATTTCGCCTGAGGTCACACAAGGGTTCATTAGTAGTTTTTGGGAACGAAGCTGGTCTTCTTGCTGCCCTTCCAAAATCTCTTACGTCCACCTCTGATATGGTGGTCGAAATTTTCTTAAACTTTTACAGTTGTGACGTTGCCCTTACTTGGATTTGTGTGTAGCGTGCTGGTGATTTGCTTACCACAAAGCTGATCCCTGCTCTTGTATGTTAATGTTAACAAAGCGTAAAAGTGACATTGGTTCTGTCGTAAAAATCGAGCTTCATCGAAAGGGAAGCCTTTCTTTTGTAAATTACTGTCTCTTATAGATAATAATGTTTTGCCACTGCTGGTGCCTGTTGCATGATTTCCAGGTAGTGCTGCCGACTGAGCTCTTCCTCCTTCTGTCCTTCCTCTAAACTCACGGCATACAGATGTGGCCAGTGGTCTGTTTGGGTCAGGTAGAAGAACTGAAAGGTTTAGGGTGTCCTGAACTGTGATAGGCCTGAATGTATCTAACTTGCAGTGCTAATTGAAGTCACTTATGTTATCTGATTTTGAACCGTCTTCAATAGCCCTTAGCATGCCAAGTTGTTCACAAGTACAATTTCATTCATTATTTTGTTGGTTTTCTAAAAGGGAATGAAGGAGAGTTGTGTTTTTTTTTTTTTTTTTATTGGGATCATGTGGTGTGTTGCTGTGATATTGCACAGACTGTAGATAATTTTGCATGTGTCTATTTAATGATGATTTTCAGCTCATTTATGTGATACTGGAATACAACTTGCCAGCCTGCTGGGCCTCTGGTATTATTATTATCAGATAACTGGAGTTTCTGTACCAAAGGTTTTCAAAACTTGGGCAACCTGACCTAACTTTGATATTAGCCGTGTACTAACGAGGGATTGGACTGTACTTCCAATCTGGATGAGTGTACGATTCTGTTCTTACTGGTGACTAAACCACTTTTTTCTCACACTTTTTTTATAGCTTTGGCAGAACATTGTCTAATTCTGAAGGAGTTTAACGTTACCCGTTCTTTCAACACAGCATCTGCGAGCAGCTTAAACCATGTTTTTACTTTGTCCTTTTTGTCTGTAAAGAATCGCTGAGTGAGTGCTGCGAACTCAAGGCAAGTCCTTCAGCTTTGCTTGCTGGGTAGACCCACAACTTTTTTTCTTTGGCCATTTAGAGAAAGCACTGACACTGCTCACATTTCTGAGTTTTGGTAGGCTTACCGATGTTCCTCACCTTGTCTTTAGGGACTTGAAAACATGTTGCGTAAGGCGTGCCATACCTACGTAGCAGATTTATTAGCCTAACATAGAAGGAGAAGGGTATGCTGTCTATCCATGGTAGTCTTCCCCATTTGCTCACGTATGAGGTGTTGCTGGCATGGCAGCTTCCCTCGTAAGCAGGATGTTTTTAGATGAAAAACTTCAGAAAAACATTTTCTTTAGAAACACTGCTATCACTGCCATGTATTCTGGTCTCTTTTTTTCCCTCTCTCATTCTTTATTATCTAGAAAGTTTGCATGAAAAGGAGACCTTTTTTATCTGAAGAGTTCATCCTACTCTGATAACCTTTCCCCACCTGAAGTCCTGAGTTGTGTCCACAGTAGCCCTTTGTGAAGTCTCACGCAGAGGATTATGGCCTCAGGTGAGCGACAAGCAGTGGGAGCAGACAGAATCCTAGGAAACAAAGATACCATTCTCATGCAAATCCATCTCCAAAAAGAAGGAGAAGGAAATATATTCAACGCAAACACTCCTTTAGTGAAACCTTAAGATCCAGAAGTCAAAGGCACAAAAGTCAGAAGTTTCAGCAGTAGGGTTTCCACAGCAACTCTGAACTTAGCTGTCTTGTTGCATTTTCATGACGCTTTTAGCTTTTGTGTCTATCTCCTATCCTGATTTGCTACTGTGGACCTGACCCTTAACATCTGAGAAAATTAAAAGTTTATATTCAACATTTCTGACACAAATCCATCTCCGTTTAGCACCATGGTTTAACTTTGCCAACTATGAGAACGTGTATGTAAAAAAAAAACCACCATGAAGTTAAGTTTCTCTGGGAACTCTGAGTTGAACTGACTTCTGCAGGTCTAAAAAACATTGACAATTAAGTTGCATGAATAAAAAGCTTTTGTACTGAGTTTCTTCTTCAATACTCTCCATTTTTTTATATAGTGGGAAAGTACATCATCTGTTCATTGCAACTTCTTTTGTTGTTCATTTAATTTGCATTCAGCTTCTTGGACAAAAGTAAGGCCTTTGAAGGCAGAGGAAACCTCAAGTGGACAAGATAACTGGGAAAGTTGTGCAGACTTTTGTCTTTTTTTAAAAAGTTCAGACTTTTAAAAAACAAAATTCTTAATTTTCTTGGAGCTGACTCTGCATCGTACTACCATGTGCAAAGGAAGGCACGCCCTTGGTTGCTTCAGGTGTTCCTTCAGAGTTGAAGCTGGCTAGTAGTTGAACTGTGTGGCTAGTCCATCTTTAAGTGTTTCAGTCTCCCACCTCTGTTAGTTCAACCCAGGCAGTTAATTTTCCCACCACCTTTCTTCGACTGTAGGAATGGGCAGTCTGTTTGGTTTAGGGTTATTTTAATGGCTGTGCAGTGACCCAGAGTTTAAATGAATAAAATAACTGAAGCTTCCCTACTGTGATGCTGTTTTACTGCACTGTATTTTCTTTGCATAAAAAAACCCCCACAACATAAAAATTGGAGTCACTTAAAATTTATTGCAAAAGGCAAGTTAAATCAGGTAAAGGAGAGTGTATTAATGAGTACATTGCAACATGTGAACTTTCTCCATACTCTGCTGAGTATAGTGCAGTAGGTAATATCCAAATATATTTTTCACTCTTTCTGAAAACTCAAGCAATCTTATTAAAATGCATATGCATAGAGGCTTAAATTGAGTTTGTGAAGGTACCTGGTATATAGCATTTCCTAATCTTTCTTGATTGGTGCTACCACCCTAATATTATTTTAAAAAATTCTATCGATAATTTTTATTTCTGGAATGTGTTTGCTGTTGTTCAACAAACAAAAAATACCCTAACAGTAATGACACAGTGGCATCTTACCCTTGTTTTAAGACTGTAATTGTAAACCGTTATGTGGGCCAACACCAGAAGAGGTGCAGACACACACTGTATAACAAACTTTTCTACCAGCTGTTTGTCACTCCCCTTCCGCAGCTTCTGTCCCTGGATTTTCTCCAGGTATTTTTTGGGTCTCCCCCATTGCTGGGTCATCATCCCAGTCTATCTTCTCTTACCTCAGACTTGGTCTAGCTTACTTTGTCAGATGGCTTTAGCCCCTCCTTCCTAACCCTACATCTCCATCTCTTTGTGCCTCCACAGTCTCCTGACAGAGATGTGTCCCCACTCTGTATTTCCCTAGGGCATAAATATAACAAAACAAATGAATGAACAAATAAAATCCCCTAGTATCTATTTGGGGGTGTGTGTGGAGGAAATCGGTAGGCTTCATATAGCCGAAATCAGAAGTGGATAAACATTTATTGCTGGATACATCACAGTCTCTTCTCTTTCCTGGCTTACCAGACTCCGTTGTATTGAAAAACAGGGAACTTTATGTAGAGATCTGTCTCAAAACTGGGCAACGTAGGTGTGATTGCTGGTGTTCTTGATTCTTTTGTTTTGGGGAACTACTGAGATGACCCTTAGATTGCTGGGTTTAGAGGTGACACATGAACTACAACAAAATGGTGTTAAGTCTGCAAAGAAGAACAA